>NW_015631070.1:232237-287360 GCF_001515625.1 Sinocyclocheilus rhinocerous | reverse complement strand
AAAAAAAAACAATCTTACTGACCCCAAACCTTTGATCTGCTACACCACAATGACTGTGTTTCAAGTGCTTGTAGACTAAAAAAATAAATGTATTCACATGCCGGCTTAGATTTATTGACGTCCCTCTCAGGAAGGTTGCGCAGGAAAGAGCCGTGACAGTAGTGCTGACTGGAAAGGGCTGTTTTTCATTCACCTTCACCGAGGGCTCCTTTTCCAAAGCTGAAATTTAAATACGCTTATATATTTATAATCCTTTTCCTGTTCCATTAAAACTTTGGCTTGAAGATGAATAAATATTTATTCAGGGTGACGTTTAGCAGAGCTGCACAAGCAGACACTAAACAACATTTCGGGGCATGTCCTGGGCCGTGTCGCAAGGGAGGGAAAAGCAGAGCCAATCACATTTCACACACAGATCACAAGACTCCACGCGCCAGAGGGCCGCGCGACCTTGGCCTTGACCCACACGCTCCGGCAGGGAGGCCCCATTTCCTGCCCCCACCGGCAGAATTCTGTCAGCGGCTCCCAGAGCGAGGCTGTTTTTCAGCCTGATGCGGATCAAGGCAAATCAATCCGCGGCTCTGCCCTGAACGGTCACTCTCTGTGATTAAAACGGCTCCGGAAAGCGAGGTTACCATGTCACCGCAATACCTCAAAGCTGAACTGACACATTCCTCATGGTTTTAACCAAAATATACGGTTGTGATTATAACCGTGAAGTCTGTAGTATTGTGTTTAGTTATATGTACATATGACCTCAGCTTCACTTTTAACCAGGATACAAGCCAAAAGGATTATGGGCCCCCCATCTGACTCTTTACAATCAATTTGAGGGATTACCATGGAGATGATCCCGGGGGCAGCGAGGGGTAAATTAACCCACGGTGGGAATGTTTGAAAGGAATACATGCGGGATCGGGACGCCTCTGCACAAACAAGCGCTCTCGCGTGGATATAAACACACACGCACGCACGCATACATGTTTGTACGAAAGGGGACGATGATTCGTGATAGCATTACCAAATATTCCATTGTGTTCAGCAGGATGAAATTAGTAACAGCAGTCTCGCAGTATTTTAGGGAACTAAGCAACACACGGATGTTTGGTAACTAAACCCCTGACAACGTCTGCAGATCCGATCGACTTGCGACTTTTCCTGCTCTAGTAACTGCTGAATCATAGCTGCTGGCCTACTACTGCAGGCAGAGCGTCTGTTATGAACCAGCGGATCTCAAACAAACACTCACTGGTATGTGTGTGTGTGTGTGTGTGTGTGTGTGTGTGTGTGAGGAGGTGAGAGAGAAGAACTTGTGTAACATAACCAGAGGAGAAAGCCTTCAAATTAAAAGTCGACACTTGACGTTAAAATTATCTGATTAGTTTCAAGTTTCTAGTTTATACAGAGAAAATTAACAAATACAATGTAATTCTTTTAAAACCGCCATGCTATAAATGCTAAATAATTAAAATAAATATTAAATAAAGTCAGCATGACATGAAAACATGAGTTCCGCAAGTAAAATCCTATTCATTTTTGTCCTTTAGGGAAGTGGTTTTTAACGACAATTACTGTAAGATTCAAGGTTGTAATTTATGCTTACGTTATTGCATTATTTTACCTTATTTTTTAAATAATCATGTTCAACAGGAGAATTCCTGGTGGAAAAGTACATTACCCCTAATTATGCAAAGAAATCTCCAAGAATCAGAGAACTGTGACGAGCAAAACACGCTAAAGAACTCCCATGACGTAATTGAGTCAGTCTCCCTACACTCTCAAACCAAAATATTTGGATACATGTGCATATTTTGAAATAAACATAAAAATATATTAATTCTTTATACATAATCAACATCTTTAAATTAACACTTAGATTTTTTTTCTCTCAATAAAACCATTCAGTACACACTCTTGCAACTTTGCTTCGAATCAGCGTTTGTAATATTGTAATACACCTCATAACTGGTTGGTTTGGTTCATGGTTTATAACTTTCAAATGATTCATCAGTACATATTATTCCGAACAAAAAAAATGTTTGTCTTTGTAATCCTTACTTGCTCCGCCTCTGAAGTTAGGGCTGCACGATTATGGCAAAAATCATAATTGTCGATTATTCCTTTGAAATTGTAATTGCGATTATTAACTACGATTATCCCAATTTACATTGAATGATGTTTATACCATTGTTTGATGCAACTGCATGCCGTATTTTTATATGAAAATAAACCAGCTGAAAACACTCTAACTGAAAAACCTTTAGTGCTTTTCTATAGTATTAAGCCTCAAATGTCAACTATACATCGGATTTGTTTCTTCTTTAAATTATAAAAAAAGTAAAAATATGAATGTTTATAATGTTATACTAAAACTAAAACTAAAACAATGGAAAAACCCTTAAGATAACATGTAGAAAGAAAAAAACATATCTTAAGCGTGCAATATAACATAAGTGGACTTTGAACGATTAATTGCCGCTTTGAACGATTACGTAATTGTGGCATCCATAATTGTAATCGCGATTAGAAATTCGATTAATTGTGCAGCCCTAATTGTATTTATACAAATTCTTACTATGATTATTAATTATTTTTAATATAACATATTATATATATATATATATATATATATATACATACACAATATAATGTAATATATATATATATATATATATGTAAAAAAAAAAATCAAATGAAAAAAAAATTCCATGTAAAAATAGATCAAACAAAGTCTATTTTTTTATTCATAGTATGTTTATATCTGAAGCAAATGTGAATTTGCCTGTGCAGAAATCAGAAATCACCGCCATTATGTTACAATGATTTGGGTGGTTGCAAGGGTGTGTTGGTGTTTTTTTAGAATGTTGCTAATGCGGTTGCCAGTGTGTTCTGGGTAGTTGCTAGGTGTTTGTTACTGGCTCATCCCCAAGTTTCTTGATATCTCTATGACATTCTGGTCACTAGATAGGGCTTCAATGAGTCTGTGAGATTTTTTCACCCATTTTATTGTCCACAATTAAGCCAATGTGTCTAATCGCTTGGAAAAAGTAACAGATAATGCTTGTGTTTGTTGCACAAATAGTGCAGGATGAGTTACGCACATTGAGGTTAAGGCTTTGTATAAATTCCTATTAGTACAAGCAAAACTAAAAGTGATATTTGACTTATTTAGCAAGTTACATACACTACCACTCTTCTCGTACATAACGTGGTGTAGTCATGAGGTGCTAGTTCAAAATTAAAAAGTGCTTCTACAAAAAAAAGTTTAATCTGCAGATATGGCTACTTAATTTCCATGATCTAAATATTCTTAAAAATTAAAAGTTTGTTGTCATTTGGAAGTGTGTAGGCCTTCTTGTATTATTATGCTGTTACATTATGATTATATATTCAGTGGCATTTCAAGTAGTAGTCAACGTTTCAGATGGTGATGTATTTTCTGTTTTTAAAAGAAGTCACAAAGGCTGTTTATTTGATCAAAAATACAGTAAAAACTGTAATATTGTGAAATATTATTACAATTTAAAATAACTGTTTTCAATTGTAATAGATTTTAAAATGAAATAGAAATTTGTTGTAGCTATAAAATAAAGTCTTGTCACTATGGATCAATTTAAGCATCCTCGCTTAACAAAAAGTGTTAATTTCCTACAAAAAAACAAATAAATAAAACTTACTGATCCTAAACCTTTGAACAGTATGTATGCGCATGTATGTATACGCATGAACTACAGCACCCGTGCACTCAAACTTATACAGCAGTGAACTCATATCACATCACTGCAGACCCTCAATGACGTGTTTCACAATCGGGTGTTTATCTTATCAACACTTGCGAGGTGCTACAGCCTTTAATAACGAAATGTGCATGTGTCAACAGTCTCTAACGCAGCACAAAAATTATAATACTGGTATGCAGAAGTACATATATGAATAACCCAGATCACTTAGAGAAAAACATTCAGAGTCATGATTAATGACATTCTCGAGCTTCCATCATGCATGCTAGATGGCGTCACTGTTTACATGAATATACTAATTAAGCAATTCCATCAGTAGTCCTGCATAAAATCTGTGCTGCTAGTCTCTGTCTGGTGCCTAGAAATCCCTGCAGAAGACTGGCTGCATTCAGAAACACAAAACAACCTTTGTCAAAACCCAAGAACAGCCACAAGAACAGTCCAAACGCCACTCTATAGAGGGTCAGCTAAAAGTTTAGAGACCATATACATTTAGCAGAAAACTTTCAACAGAGGAACAAAAGATAAACTTAGAGGAACTTAAATATTAAACTTAACTAACGCTCCAGTTAAATCTGAACCCCAAACACCTTTTCTTTTTCAGTGTGCGCTTTCTAAATGAAATCGCCATAAAGATTCAAATAACTTACAATTTAGAACATTTCTAACCATAACAATGCGTGAAGGCCGAATCGATCGTGTATTGTGAGTTCCAGGACTCTCTGAACTCGTCCTCGCCGTTCCTGACTGCAGAGATACACGCAGCATTGATCCGATTACACTGATTCATACTGTCTGAACAGGAGTCAGTACAGGACATGTCGTCTCTTTCTAGAATCTCGTGTGAAACCTATGATTCTATTCTACAGACTGTATCATTCCATGAGATTCTATTCTATGACATTATGGCCCGGTTTCACAGACAGGGCTTAGTCTAAGCCAGGATTAGGCCATAGTTCAATTAGGACATTTAAGTAATTTTTATAAACATGCCTTAGAAAAAAGCATTACTGGTGTGCATCTTAAGACAAAACAAAGGCACTGACATGTTTTAAGATCAGTCAGTGCAAGTTTCTTTCAGCTGAAACAGCTCAGATTTACATTTTAGTCTAGGACTAGGCTTAAGCCTTGTCTGTGAAACCGGGGGGATATATTATATATGCCAAATCGTTCTGCAAGATTCGACTCTATACATAGTGTCATTCTATTTGGTTCTATTTAACAAATTGTATTTTGTGCCTCTATTCTATAGACATGATCGCTTTATAAAACATTTTATCATTCTATACAATTCTATTCTTTAGGCAGTATCAGTTTAGAAGATTTGATTTAATAGTTGTCATTATAGATTAATAGAGTCATTCCTCAATCTATAGGTCATGCACATTCTTTTACATTAATTAAGCTTATCAATGCCTGTCATAATATTGATATCTATGAAACAGAGACTGTTCTCAAACTAAAAAAAAATAATAATTTATGTATATATTAGTATAGAACAGAGGGAGTTTCTCTCTCTCTTTCATTCAACAAGAACTTAAGCAGAAAATTTATATTTAACCTACTAATTGTTCATTGTGCATTATGAATGTGAGTGAAGTAGCTCACCTCTCAGCCATCGGAGCAGAAAGTGGTCACTCTGGGATGGACACTGGGGTAGAATATTCTTAACATTCTCTCGAAACTTTAAAAAAAAACAAAAAAAAACAGATTAATAATTATGCAATATCACTGTAAGAAGTTGCACATGTACATCAACTCACGTGCTGGCAACACTGCAAACTTGAGCAGTTACGTGCTTTACACAACTTAGCAAAAGAGCAATTAACTAACACTTTTGTACTCTTACGAAAGTCTATTGATTCTGCATTCAGAACGAGTGTGATTCGTCTGTTTTCATCTGCGGTGAGTGTGTGGCCTCTCTGACCGGGAGAATGTTTCATTCCAAAAACCCGGAGCAATTAAATCCACGACATACTCTTGCGAGAAATAAAAGAATAATAATTCACCTGAGCCAAAGCTTCGGCTTGTTTCACGCTCAGATCTCCAACTCGTCCGCTCATGTCTTCACGAGTACACCAGTACTGTCTAAAAAGCAGCTAGACTCAAGAGACTGAGAGAGACTGCGAGCCGAGCGCTCAATGATGTTTCATGTCCCTCCCACTAGCTGCGCTGCGTCTCTACCGCTGGGGGCGCTGCGGGAGCAATCATCCATATTATACGGTTTATGAAATTAATGCATAATCTATCACATCAAGATATGTGATAGATTATGTATATGTGTTATGTAATTATTAATATTATTATTACTAGTAGTAGTAGTATACGTGATAGTTTGCTACATATATTATTTTAGTGGACTTATTTTAGTGGATTGTTATTATTAGCTTTTTTTGTTGTTGTTATAAATACAGTAGTGGAAGAAACAATGTTTTTACATATAAAACAATACAAATAATAATATGAAAAAGTATTATTGTTGTTGCTGTTATTATTATTATAAGTTCTATATAGTGATTGTTTGTTACATTAGTGGAAGAAACAAAAATAAAAATAATAATAATATATGCAATAGTTTGTTACATATATAGTAGAATACATGTAATTGTTTTATAATAATTGTTAATAGTATTGCTGCAATTCTTATTAGTTACTATTATTATTATTAGTAGTTTTAGTGGACTTATTTTAGTGGATTATTATTATTAGCTACTACTACTACTATTATTATTTGTTATAAATACAGTAGTGGAAGAAACAAGACAATGATTTTACATATAAAACAATAATAATATTAATTATTATACTGTTGCGGTTGTTATTATTATTATTAGTTCTATATAGTGATTGTTTGTTACTTATTAGTGGAAGAAACAAGACAATGATTTTACATATAAAACAATAATAATATTAATTATTATACTGTTGCTGTTGTTATTATTATTATTAGTTCTATATAGTGATTGTTTGTTACATATTAGTGGAAGAAACAAAATAAAAATAATAATAATATATGCAATATATACCGTAGTAGAATACATGTAATTGTTTTATAATAATTATTAATATTATTGCTGCAATTATTATTAGTTACTATTATTATTATTATATACAATATTGTTACATAATATATAGTAGTGGAAGAAACAAAACATTGGTTTTACAAACAATAACAACAGTATGTTTAGTGTTGCTTATTATTATTATTAGTTACTATATAGTGATAGTTTGTTAAATATATTAGTGGAGAAAACAAAATAATAATAATAACAATTATTATTATTATGTGATAGTTTGTTACATATATCATAATGTATGAAACTAAATAGTGTTTTTACTTATAAAAATGATATTATAAATAATTAATATTGGTGTTGTTGCTATTATTATTATCATTATTAGTTACTATTATTATATGTGATAGTTTGTTACATATATAGGAGTGTAAGAAACAAAACATTGTTTTTACATATGAAATATATACATTTTTTATTTTGTATTCAATATTTAATTTAAAAAAAAAAGTACAAAAGTTCTTTGTACATAATAAATGTGACCTACAAAAGTTTTCAAAACATAATAAATAATTCATTAAAAAAATGTACAAACCAGAAAAGGAAAATAAATAATATCTTTACAGCTATTTACCATTGCATATCAAATTCTATTTGATAGATCATTTTGTCTTGCGTTCTTTCATAATGAAGCACTATTCCATGCCTGTCTGATTTGTCTCCATGGTGTTCCTAAAACAGACGCAGCAATGAAGAAGAACACTAGAACGAGACCTTTAGCCAGAGCCTGGGAATACGGCTCACCTGCAAAAAAACAAAAAGTCAAATTCATAATTCATAATTTAAGACTGAATTAAGGTTTTAGGTTAAAATGTATACATTTTTTGCGAAAGAGAAACTGTATGTTTAGGTGCTGTGCAGCTCACCTAAACAGTTCTGCAGTGTGAATAATTACATTTTTAAAGCATAAATATTTTGTTGTCCCCAAATATGAGCTCATAACAACTGCCTACACAAGAATTACAAAAATTATGTTTAAAATAGTTGTAGATGAGGTCTATCTAGCATGTCACACTGCAGGAGACTACCGTTAGTGCTTCATATTTCACATCACCCATTCAAATATACCAAAACATGAGCGATAACTTATTTTAAGAATGTGCTACAACTTCAGCACAGACTCCAGCACATGATAAAAAAAAAATGATATAGTACATTAAGTTTTGCTGACTCTTTCAACAGAACAGAGTTTAAGGTTATTTCGGTCTCATTCTATTAGTAACCATAAGAAACCCAAGCCCTCACCAGTATAGTATCTCGTGAGAGGGAAGGCCAGCTCGGGCCAGCACACATCGTTCCTGTCACAGTCAAACTCGGTGAAGTTAATACTGAACCTGCAGCAGAGAAGATACCCGAATAAAACTTCAGAGTTAAATTGAAACTGTAAACAAATACATTTGGAAATTAAAATGCAACTGTATCTATACAGTAATCTCACTTATATGTGTGCGTGTAGGACCCACCTGGATCTAGGGGGTTGCATAATAAGAGGATTGTCAGTAAAGGTCACAGACGAGGTCACAGGGAAATTTTGCATTAGCTCTGGGTTTAAACATGGGTTCACCCTGCCCATACCACACTCTATCCTCCATGTTGTTTCTATGAAACTGAAAATAGGAAAAAGAGTAAATGCAAAACAGAACGTTCTCAAAGTATCACAAGTCTGTATATGCATCTAGACATCACGCTCAAACATTAATGAAAAGCTATCATGTTTGTTATCAGGAAAGTGAGATGATAAGAGCAATACAAGTCTGAATGAAGCAGTGCTGTACCTAATCTCCACTGCCTGGATGAACGTCTGAGGCACACCCTGCACACTTCCCATGATGCCGCTCCACACATGGATGTGGAGGTGGGTGGGAACAGCTGAGCACTCTCCAGTGCTGCTCTCTGCTGGCTGACTGGAGTTCTGCACTGAAGCTGAAATACAAGAGCAAGAATAGTTTTCATTCAATCACTTAAAGCAGTAGTCAGCTTTTTCAGGTGCATTTTTGATGTTTTTGAAAGAAGTCTCTTCTGCTCATTAAGGCTGCATTTACTTTGATCAAAAATACAGTAATATTGTGAAATAATATTGCGATTTAAAATGTTTTCTATTGGAACATATCATTTTAAAATCTAATTTATTCCTATGATGACAAAGATGAATGTTCAGCATCATTAGTGCAGTCTTAATCATTCTAGAAACATTTCCTATTATTATCAATGTTCAAAACAATTTTGTTGCTTAATATTTTTGTGGAAACCATGAAACAGTACCATTCAAAAGTTTGGGGTAAGATTGTTTTTTTTTTTTTTTTAAAGAAATGAATAATTTCATACAGCGAAAACACATTAAATTGATCAGAAATGACAGTAAAGGTATTTACAAATAAAATAAATTTTCTTCTGAAATTTCTATTCCTCCTGAAAAAAATCCATCAGTTTCTGCAAAAATACTAAGCCGCAAAAACAGTTTTCTACACTGATAATAATAAAAAAAACTATAATAATTGAACAGTGGACACCTATAATAACTTGTAACAAATGAACACCAAATCAGCATATTAGAATAATTTCTGAAGGATATTGTGACACTGAAGACTGGAGTAATGATACTAAAAATTCAGCTTTGAATCACAGGATTAAATTATGCTTCAAATTAGATGAAAATAAAAAAGTTATTTTAAATTGTAATAATACTTTACAATACTACTGTATGTTTGATCAAATAAATGCAGATTTGGTGTGCATGTAAATGAAAATGCTTTTTAAAAAATTATTCCAAACATTTGACCGGTAGTGTTCAGCCTGATCAAAATTTAAAGCTGCAACTACACATTTTATAAGACAAAGTATAACTAGACTCTAAAACAGTTTCATATATTATACATATGTGACCCTGGACCACAAAACCAGTCTTAAGTCGCTTGGGTATATTTTTAGCAATAACCAAAAAAAACATTGTATGGGGTCAAAATTATCAGTTTTTCTTTTATGCCAAAAATCATTAGGATATTAAGTAAAGATCATGTTACATGAAGATATTTTGCAAATTTCCTACCGTAAATATATCAAAACTTCATTTTTGATTAGTAATATGCATTGCTAAGAACTTCATTTGGACAACTTTAAAGGCGATTTTCTCAGTATTTTGATTTTTTTGCACTCTCAGATTCCAGATATTCAAATAGTTGTATCTCGGCCAAATATTGTCCTATCCTAACAAACCATACATCAATGGAGATCTTATTTATTCAGCTTTCAGGTGATGTATACATCTCAATTTCGAGAAATTTACCCTTATGACTGGTTTTGTGGTCCAGGGTCACATATTACAGATAATTGTACGATGTAGTGCTCACTAGTAATGTTGACCCAGTCTGATAGGTTGGTAAAGTTTGGTTTTCCTGTTGTGGAGACGAGTGTAGCAGGCACTAATCCAGCAAGGACACCACGCACTGTTTCTCTGTGAAACCACACACAAAAGAAGCCTTTTCAGATGAAACTCTTCTACAGGAATCTATTGTATTGTGCTCAAAACCCTTCAGCAGTGTTATTCACCTCAACTGACTGCACTGCGTCATATTCAGCAAACTCGCAGGAATCATACAGCCTGATGTGGAGTTGATCCCAAACAGAGCTGGTCTCAGTTCAGCAGAGGAGCACAGGCCATCTCCACCTGCGGAGGACACAGCACAGGATCAAACTAATGTTTTTTTTTTGGTAGTAGTTTTATATTGATGAATATGCATTAGCTGCACTACCTGGTTGCCAGAGATTGATCTGGGCCCTCTGTATATCTTCTGTATCAGAGTCCAAAATACCACCAATCACTGGCCTCTTCACCTGGTAACCTGTACAAACATTAGGGAAAAAAAGTGTAATGCATGATAACTCCTTTCCTGACTTAATATAATGTCCCTGAGCATCTCAAACTGATGAATCATGGGAGTTCCTTTAACCTGGATTGCCAGAATTCGACTGAGATGTTTCATTTCCGTTCACAAACACTGCAGAGTATCTTCTGGTCAAAGATACTAGACGGGAGGCAAAAGAGAAAGAGAGAAAAATGATAGGGAGTGCATAAGAAAACAGGTGCAGTGAAGAGGTGTGTCATATTGTGAGACTCACCAGGTACAGTGATGTTCGCAGTGGTCCGTGTCACAGTAATGGCAGTGAGGCCGTTCTCTCTCCAGTAAAGAGTGTAACGCAAGGCCACAACAACATTACCACACTGTTGTGACACTTAAAAAAAAAAAATAATAATAATAATTACACAATGAAAAGTTTTCCAACTTTACACTTCATGTCAATCTTGACAACAATGGTACTAAAAGAGAAATGATAGTAATACTTTCTGTATTATTATTTGCTATGTACACTACCATTCAAAGGTTTGGGTTCTTTTAAAGATCACCAAGACTGCATTTATTTCATCACATAGAGTAAACACAAAAATACTGTAAAATATTATTATTTAAAATAATTGTTTTCTATTTAACTACATTTAAAGTATCATTTACCATGTGATGCAAGGCTGAATTTTCAGCATCATTACTCTAGTCTTCAGTGTCACATGATCCATAATTGTTTTTTATAAAACATACTCCACGCATTTTTTTTTTTATGTAATATTGAATATACTTAGTATTAAATAAATGACTGCTGGAAATGTTCATGCAACTGACCAGATATAGGCTCACGAGAATTAGCCAGAAATAATCTGAGGTCATCGGCCATTTCATTCACAACACTGACTGTGACGATACCTGGAACGTATGCAAACATATGAACAGTCTATGCATATTTGCATGCCTGCACAGAAAGACAATAATACGATCAATAGTCGTAAGCTAGATTTACATATCTACAGCATATTATTGAGGGTATACCATAAACACACTATCCCTTAAAAGTGTAATGTTGCATTTTAAAACACTGATAAATTGCATGTGACATTAGAATTTTTTCTCTTCAGAATGTTTTATCATATATGGATACTTTTTTGGTTATGCAGGTTCAGGAATTTCATGCATCTTTTTGCAAAACCTTTGTAAATACATTTGAACCTTGAGTTGTTACAGGACCGATAAGAACAGTTGGTATCAATGGCATAATGTATCATATTGTAATCTGTGGTTGATGTCCTTGTGTTTGGTTGCGATAATAAAAGGAGGATAGGAAAGAAAACTGTTATACTGTATCGCTACCTCCCCATCCATCTTTAATATCCACTCTCAGGTCATCAGAAGGTGGTGGACAGGACTGCAGCCTCCTCACGCACTGAGACTCAAAGTTTTCCAAAAACGCCACTGGAGCATTTTCCGCACACTGGCCCAGTCCAGAGTTCTGCTCACAAGACAACTGGGATTCATATGCATATCACATGCATGAATGTGCACACTCATATAAATTGATACTTGCACTAGCAATGTTGCAGCATTTAACCTGTGGGATGGTGAAGTATTGGTCATCCTTAGTGAATATTGGATCCCCCTGGCGGTAGTTAATGGGAGGTACAGGAGCTGTCATCTGCAGGGCTTGGAATGATGGACTGGGCTTTGGAGAGCTGTAAAAACACATGCAAATGTAGAAAATCACCAAACATTTTGGGATCAGTAATTTTTAATTAGCACTTTTATTAAGCAAGAATGAATGATATGCATTATATAGTTCTTTTGAAATTTCTGTTCATCAAAGAATCCTGATTAATCACAAGAAATGTTTGTTGAGTACTAAACCAGCATATTAGAATGATTTCTGAAGGATCATGTGACACTGAAGACTGGAGTAATAGCTGCTGTATATTCAGCTTTGCCCTCACAGGAATGAATTACAATTTTATATATAAAACAGAAAAGCATTATTTCAAATAATAATAATAATATTTCACAATATCAATGTATTTTGATTAAAAAATAAAGCCTTGGTGAGCAGAAAAAACTTCTTTCTTACCAACCCAAAACTTTTGTACATTTTTCAGTAAGTGTAATAATACATGAATTTAGACATAAACAAAACTTCCTCTTTCCTTACACTGTCCCACCATTGTAGAAAAGTCCCAGAAAGGGGTTGTTGTCCGAGGGGGAGGCGACACAGAGGAAGGGGAACCAATCAGGGTCATTTTCAGAGGACTGAGCTGAGCACTGATACTCTGGAACAGGACTGAAACTTCCGCCGAAAGGTCCAGGAAGACACTGAGTCGCAAACAACCCCAGAACTTCTTGAGTACAGTCCTGAAAAAAAAAAAAAAACACTCATAGAAAACCTTAGACTTCCTGATTCCCCTATGTTAATATTTCCCACTCAGATCAGCTTTATGAAATATTTACTGTGTACTGTGCTAGACTAACAGAGACTTGTCACAGCACTTGTATACTGTTGCTCTCTCGTTCGTCTGGTTGCTTCTATTGTTGGGCTGGAATGAATTGTGACACAGCAAGTAATTGTTTTAATAAAATTATTAAACTATGCAGTAAAAGTTGCTAAACCAGGGGCCTCATTTGTGACCCTGGACCACAAAACCACTGGGGTATATTTGTAGCCAACAATACATTGTATGGGTCAAAATTATAAGATAACCTACCACAAATATTGTCCTATCCTAACAAACCATACATCAATGGAAAGCTTATTTATTTAGATTTAAAATTAGGTAAAAAATCTCAATTTCACAAAATTGACCATTATGACTGGTTTTGTGGTCCAGGGTCACATTTATAAAACTCTCCGTAGACTTCATCCTAAAAGTGTTCGTACGCACAAAAGCTAGATTTTACATACGCACAAAAGTTTTCAGATTTGTAAAAGCATGCGTACGCCAGAACCTGTGCAAAAATCCCTTTATAATCGAAGTCAGGGGACAGTTGTGCGTACGTGCATCTCCACCCCGTCTCCTCCCTGAAATCACCATATATGGAGCTTACAACGCCTAGTTTTACGATGCATAACCTCATCTGCATAATGCATATCATTTCCATGCATATTCCCATCCACGTGACACCATGTTAAGAATAAATATATCAAAATATCCATAAAAACAAAATGGTTATCAGATATATATTTTAGAATAGAGTTGATCTCATTGTTTAATCATCCAATATCCTTGTTATGTTTTAGAATAAATATATCAAAATATCCATAAAAACAAAATGGTTATCAGATATATATTTTAGAATAGAGTTGATCTCATTGTTTTACACTGGCCAAATAGTATTTCAGTTGTTTTAAACAATTCAAATCAAATTAAATTTATGCAGTTTTGCTGATAAGGTGAACATCTTTTAGCTATTTTTAGTGAAAACCGATAGGCCAGTGTAAATACAATTGTCTGACTCGGCGCGTCACTGACATTTTAAAAAGGAAACGTGTAAATCTTACCATTTTCCTTAAGTTGTATTCTTCAAATACAGTGGTATTTTTCATAATGTTGTGGAGATGCCTACACACAACATCAACCACCGTGCAGCTGCGGTTGTACAGTAAGCTATTATCATTGGACATATTCAAACCGGACAATGGACCGTTCGACCACCGAATCCAGCAGTGTCCACGCACCATAAGTGCGCATTATTGATCATTGTTCTCGCTAAATATTTATATTTTCTCATAACATGAGATCTGCAGTTTAGTTTAAAGATGAATTATTGTGCACCTATTGCACTCCTTGCTGTCATTAGAACATAGCCACAGGAAAAGTGATCAAGCGCATCCACTATAAATGTGTCTAAATTCATAGAATTTTTGTTTAACTTCTGCGTAATGACTTTAGGTCATTTCAGTGCTTATCTCCATTAATGAGAGTAAATGTGTATATCAAAATGAGAACAGAGTTTAAAATCCTTGTTTACTTCATTACTTTTCTCTCTCCAGAAAAAAGAGTGCGTACGCACAGTCAAGAGCATCTGTACGGTGCGCACATACAGTATTTACGCCAAGTTTTTTTTTTATAAATCCAAATGCATGCGTGGAAAACAGCATACGCACATTTCTATGCCCATTTTGTGCGTACGCAACGTTTATACAAGACTGATCATTAACGTGGGGCTTAGCAAAGAGCAAACAGCAGAATGCCAATGAAAAGGATTGCTATATTAGAAACAGATATCCAGCTGTCTATGCTTTTATTATTACCTGGTCACAACAGCAGCGTATGTCACACTCGCCTGGGGAAACATCATGTAAGTGGTATGTCATTGCAGTTTGTCAAACTTGAATGTCAGGGATATTCCCATCAAGTCAACCGGATGAATTATGACGACATCTAGATTTTATAAGAACAATAGATAAACCTTTTTTTAAAATCAGATCCATTCCATGCTATGAGCTGAAGCAAACATTACAATTTAAAGGGTAATTTAAAAGGAAAAGTATTATGAATAATATTATTACCCTGTTTTGTGGGATGTTATAATAAAGCCATCTCATTAAAAATCTTGCATGACAAGATATTTATTGAATTCATACTACTGGTCTGTTTAAGTGTATTGTCTAAGAACTCACCAAAACAGCATTTATTTGATCAACAATACAGTAAAAACAGTAATATTGTGAAATATTATTACAATTTAATGTAATTTTCTTTTATTTTAATATATTTTAAATGTAATTTATTTCTGTGATGCAAAGCTGAATTTTCAGCATCACTAATTACTTCAGTCTTACATGAACCTTCAGAAATCACTCTAATATGCTGATTTGCTGCTCAAGAAACATTTCTTATTATTATCAATGTAAAAAAAAAAGGTTGTGCTGCTTTATATTTTAGTGGAAACTGTAATACGTTTATCTTTTCAAGATTGTTGATAAATTAGATTGTTGATAAATTTCTATTGATAAATAGAAAGTTCAAAAGAACATAATTTATTTGAAATAAAAACCTTTTTTAAATTCCTTAGAAAAAGAACCTACAGTACTGATTACTGACTGTCTGAATGCTCTATTAAACTCTAAAGCTACTGCTATTCAAACTTGTGTAGAAATATTGCAAACAGAAAGGAAACTAATTTCTCATTTTACTAAGTTATCCCCTAAAAGACCACTAAACTTGCCCTGGGCAAGTTCTGCAGCTCATATAAATTTCTGTACAAACTATTTTCCTGACAAGGCTAAACAGGAAAACAGTGGGGGAATTTCAGTCATGCACAAAAACGTGATGCGTAGGTGATCATCACACCCTGCTTAATGACAGGTTGTCTGGACTAAAGGTTAATAACACAGATTTCATTTTCCTGATATTTCAACGGGGATTTTACAAGTTAATTGCATGTTGTGTTGATGCTTGTTTACTGCTGTAAATTCTTTCCATGTTGCCCCACATTGTCCATGTTGCTGATTCTAACTCCTAATCAAAATGAAGACAGAGATTTAACTTTTGCCCCTCAATACTACATAAACCTACCATTAATGCGGCGGGAGGTGGTTGCCATTGACTTCCATAGTATTTTTTTTTTCCTACTATGGAAGTCAATGGCAACCACCAACTGTTTGATTACCAGCAATCTTCAAAATATCTTCTTTTATGTTCGACATAAGAAAGCAACTCATACAGGTTTGGAACGACATGAGGGTGAGTAAATGATGACAGAATTTTCCCTTTAAAGCTTTGCCGTAGGAGGATGTTTTGGCTTGTGGTTTCACAGCTGAATAGTTTGTGGTTTTGTATGAGTAAGACTATAACATCCGAATCGTGATCTACTACACATAAACAATGTCATGAGTCAGATGAAAACCAGAAAGGAGAAAGTGACCTGCTGCAGGGCTTGTGCAATAACAATGACGAGCTGTTGTGCAACCAGCTTTATGTCATCAGATACTACAGAAGATGTCTGAGGAAACAAAACTGTGAAGCTGTGATGAATCTGCGGTGAATTACATACATGAAATTTGGTTGCTTTGCACTTCTTGAGCCTAGTGTCCAGAAACTTGATCGTCTCTTTAACCCAGTGCTCTTCCGCTGCAGGTGGGGCACAAAGATTCAAATCTTTCCTTGTTATGAATCTGAAAGGGAGTTGATTTTTGCACATTATTTGACTAGAACAGTAGACAATCCAAGCATTGTTATGTTGAGCGCAATGGAATTCCCCATTAAATAGGCTCTTTCACATCTCCTTTTTTGAAAATGTGATCATAATTAGTTGAATTCACTCCCAGGCTCCCACACATGAGCCAGTCCAATAGTTTCCTTTGAGGAATATACTTACACAACAGCATCTCGGGGGCAGCCGTCAACTCTGAACTGCTTCCGGTAAGTGAGGAGGACATGTTTAGGGATGACTTTGTGGCTAACCGTCAGGCAACAGTCCAATGCTAAGTCTGCCTGAGCCTCTGAGAGAGATTGAGACAAAAGAGAAATAAAAAAACGATAAGGGACAAGAGATGGAAATACAGGAGAATGGGTGTCTGCTTCAAGAGTAGTCTGAAAACATCTGTAAGAAAAAAGAAAGTGTCTTGGCACAAATATATAGTTTGCAGTAAAGCGAAACACGTGCGATGCACAGCTGGAAACTAGTGGGAGTAATAACTAACTACAAATAAAAAGCTCATTCTAGTTAATCTGAAAAATTATTAAAAGATTACTAACTAGAATTGTTGAGATGTTACACATCTGCTATCATATATAAAGGATAAGAAGAAATAAATGAGAAATAAATGAACAAATAGATCACATACACCATGCACTCATGAAGCACATAAAACAGATGAAGGAAGAAAACATGACTTACCTGCCGGACTGCTGTAGAGAATGAGTGCCAACGCACAGAGAAGCACACTCAGCGCAGATATGAGGGCTGAAGCCATGGTAACCGCAACAGGAGATGAGATGGAGGAACAAGTGTCTTGTCTGTCCTGCTGAAGCAGCTGGAGGATCTTTGTCTCTTCTCTGACACTCTCCTCTCACGGCTCCATCGCTCCCCTGCTTTATAGGACGGTCATAAGTTTCATTATTACACAGACGTTTATCATAGTCCCTCCCCTGTACTGCAAAAAATAAATGTCAGAGCAGCAGAGGTTGTGACCTGGACAAAAGACTTTTTTTTTTTGAAGGAGGGCCGAATTTACGGCACAATGCATCACATTCTGTGTATCTGTTCCTCGCTCTCTTTTCCTCTTCTCCGCTTGAACCCACATAGAAACTCTCACAGACTCTCACATACTTTCTCACTCAAAGGCCACCAGACTGGCAAATGTTTCGATATGACTGAAGAAGCAGTTCAGATAAACCTGACAAACCGTTTGGTCGGCTTCTCGATGTCAACACAAAACTGGGGATTCCACTGGGTTAAAAAAATATATATTACGTAACTACTGTTAATGTTTACTCAGTGTCACAAAGTTAATTATTATTTGTGCATGTGTGTGATTGGAAAGCACACAGTGAATTCTGTTGGGTTTATTGTACAAGCAGAAGTGTATAAGTTCTGTTTGATGTCTTTAATGATAGATTCACTGTAAAAAAAATCCGTTAAATTTACGGTAGAAAACCGGCAGCTGTGGTTGCCGGAATTTTACCGTAAAAAATACGGTAGCAACGTTTTAGGTTTTACGGTTTTAACTTAAATTTACAGTTAAATACCGTAATTTCATTAACTGATAACATTTTATTATATACCAACCTATTGAAGTACTAAAATCTGTTTTGTACCTTTGTAATACACTGATAACCACCAAATGCAGGTGGTGATGAGAAAGTCACACGATGAACCAAAGCCTATCACAAGCAGCTTTTAAATAATAACATATATAGAAGGTGCACAGTGTCATTCACACAAACACCAAACACCATCATGGTAACACACATGAAACTGAAATAATGCAATAAACATTAATTTAACAACATTAGGTGTAACACACAACCCTAATATACAAAACTGATAAGAAAAAACTAAAAAGAAACATAAGTTATTTCAACAAAAAAACATCAAATTTGAAATGTAACACAGGGAATTCTGGGAATGTCAATTTACGGTTATTCACTGTAAATGATACGGTCTTTTTCACTTCCAAAAACGGTATACTACCGTAAAATTAATGTCCAATACATGTAATGTCCAATACAGTTTTTCACCGTATATAGTAGGGGAATTTACCGTTAACCATTTAACAGGATTTTACTGTAGCATTTTTACAGTTGACAAACCGTTTGGTCAGCTTCTCGATGTCAACACAAAACTGGGGATTCCACTGGGTTAAAAAAAATATATATTACGTAACTACTGTTAATGTTTACTCAGTGTCACAAAGTTAATTATTATTTGTGCATGTGTGTGATTGGAAAGCACACAGTGAATTCTGTTGGGTTTATTGTACAAGCAGAAGTGTATAAGTTCTGTTTGATGTCTTTAATGATAGATTCACTGTAAAAAAAATCCGTTAAATTTACGGTAGAAAACCGGCAGCTGTGGTTGCCGGAATTTTACCGTAAAAAATATGGTAGCAACGTTTTAAGCTTTACGGTTTTAACTTAAATTTACAGTTAAATACCGTAATTTCATTAACTGATAAAATTTTATTATATACCAACCTATTGAAGTACTAAAATCTGTTTTGTACCTTTGTAATTTTTCCACTTCCAAAAACGGTATACTACCGTACAATTAATGTCCAATACATGTAATTTCCAATACAGTTTTTCACCGTATATAGTAGGGAAATTTACCATTAACCATTTAACAGGTTTTTACTGTAGCATTTTTACAGTCTTTTACCATTAAATTCACGGTAATTTTTTACAGTGTACATTTTAAATGAGAAAAAGGTTCATTCAAAAGTCTGGAGTCAGTATTTTTTTTTAAAGATTAATATTGTTATTTGGCAATCATGGATTAAACTGATCAAAAGTGATGTTACAAAGACTTTTTTATTTCAAAAAAGAATCCTCACAAAAATGTTTGACGGTTTCTAAGAAATATTAAGCAGCACAACTGATTTCAACATTGATAATAAGAAATGTTTCTTGAGCAGCAAATCATCATATTAGAATGATTTCTGAAGGATCATGTGACACTAAATACTGGAGTAATGCTGCTGAAAATTCAGCTTTACATCATATGATAAATTATATTTTAAAATACATTCACCAAAAAAAAATGCTTATTTTAAAGAGTAAAAATATTTGACAAATTACAGCTTTTACTGTATTTTTTATCAAATAAATGCAGCCTTGGTGAGCATTAGAGGCTTCTGTAAAGATTAAGAATAATAAAAAATCTTACTGAGCACAAATTTTTGAACAGGACTTTTGAATAAGGCATATTGCTGCAAACATCCATAATTGCGAGGTGTTTTAAATGAAATAATTGCAGCGCACAGGAGATTTAACAAAATGAATTTATTTCAAAATCATTCTTAGAAAAATTCCAGTCACACAAAGCATGCTACATACATTAATAGAAGCTCTAAAAATACAGACACAGCTTATAGGATGGTTCATGCAAATGTATGAGACTCATAATTGCTACTGTAAAACAATACAGTCAAATATAAACAAATAGCATAGCCGCTTTTAATCATTTACAAAGTCTGACCACCATGCATTCCCCAAATCTGCATGATTTCCAAAACAATTTGTAAATAACTTTTAGTTAATGATTAAGTCACTTCCTGTCTGTCCAGTGCTGCTCAGTGCAGTTACAAAGGTCATCATCCTCGGCTCCCATCTGTGAGGCAGGAAAACGAAACCAGAATATGTTTTTTTTTTTGTTATCAGGAGCTAGAAAACGGTTTCAAGGAAGAAGAACTGCACAACTTCTGCTAAATGTCTGATTTAGTTTTGAAGATGTCTGTGAGATGTCACAGAACTAACGAGAGCAGAACTAAAAGTTTGAAGAGGGGTAGTTTTTTTTTGTATCTGTGCTCCTACTGAGAAGTTTTCTTCTTCTTGTCTAAGTGTGTGATGATCTTGGTAATCCAGCCATTTTTCTCTGGTGGAGCACACAGTTTCTTGTCCTTTTTTGTGATAAATCTACGGGAACAGAAAGAAGGAAACGTGCATTAATATAAGTCAAAACTCTTAAAAATAAAGGTTACAAAAGGGGGTTGCCATAAAAAAAAAACATTTTTGGTAGAACCTTTTGGTGGACAGTTCTTAAAAGAACCCTTTTTTAGTAGAGCATTTTACTAATCTAAAGAACCTTTTGTAGCTCCATGGATGTTAAAGGAACCATCGATGCCAATAAAGAACCTGAAATGGAACTTACACAGTAGCTGGAATGGCACAACCACTCTCTGTGGTTTGGTGAAAGTAGGATGCAACAATCTGTATTGGAATACGAGTGTCCTTGGTGGTTAGACAGCAGTCCAC
Source organism: Sinocyclocheilus rhinocerous (assembly GCF_001515625.1). Taxonomy (NCBI): domain Eukaryota; kingdom Metazoa; phylum Chordata; class Actinopteri; order Cypriniformes; family Cyprinidae; genus Sinocyclocheilus; species Sinocyclocheilus rhinocerous. Next base: position 266,259 of record NW_015631070.1, on the reverse strand, counting down.
AGCTGCGTCTGAAAAAGCTGAGAATGAAAGGATGGCATTAGCAACGCTTTTCACAGGAAACCCCTCCACTCTATATGTATTTGACCCTGTGCAAAACAAAACTTGGCCTGTTTCTGAGCACTTCTGGACTTACGGGAACTTGCTCCCACAGTTACTATAACTCCCTAAGAAAAGCAAGCTAGCATAGAAAAAGCCAAGTGTGGCACTTTCCTTCAGACAGAATTCATAAGAAGTTTCAGTTTGAAATTCTGCAGGATGCTTCTGAGAAGCTGCAAGATGTGTTCCATGAAACTAGGTGTTTTAATGTTTCTTACCTTCAGTGTTGCTCCAGAGGACTGCAGCAATGACCAGGAGAGTTACTGTTGCGGTCTGCATTCTTGTCTTTGTGTTTGGTCGCCGCAAGATCAGCAGACAATTGTGCACAGGTGTGATATGCAGGTATCAGGTGCAGGTATTTATACACAAAAAAATGAGCAAACTTTCACTTTCAAGCCAAGACTTACCGTACTTGCGCCACCCCTATCTTGTAAATGCATCAGTTTCACTTCTATCATTCCCACATTCTTTACTGTTTTTCTCCCATCTGTTCCCGTAGAATTGTCTGCCAGGGGTGCATGACCTGATAATTTATTTAGCAGCTCATAAACAACCGGACACACACGAATCCAGCTGAACTCTCAGAGAAATGTTAAGGGTTTTTCTTAACAGAGTTGCATAACGGTTTGATGCTCACAACTTTCGTTTTGAAAATGATTTTATCTGATTTCTGCTGCTGGATTACTACAGGTTTTTTTTTTATTATTTTACAATCAAATTTTTATATTCATGCGCTTAGCAATTTGAGTGAATTGAAATAATGTGCAATTTCTTAGCATGTGCATATGACTTAATATTACAGATTGAATTATCTGCACATCTATCTAGCCATAATCTGATCTAGAATGATTAATATGCACACGTGCCAAAACATTCTGCTTATTTTAAATTACATTTTAAATGTTTTAATCCCAGATTGGCCCCACTGTATTTCTATTTAGCATACTCTTGAAATTTCTATTTCTTAACATTCAGTTTAAACCCACTTAAACTGATGGACAAAATTCATTTTCCCAAATGTGTGTAAAATTTCTATAGCGGAGACAGAAATAATGTGCATAATTTAGACCTTTCCAAACTTTCCTGTTCAACAAAAGCGTGTTGAAAGTGATCCAAACATGTCATTATCTTAATAATGAATAGTCTGAATGTCTTTTGATATCAGAGAGCTTGGAAAAGATCCAAGGGTGTGTGCTATTCCGTGAAGCAACAACGCCAAGAGCATCACTACTGTGAATAGACTAAGGGGAAATGTGTAATTACAATTCAACATTGACCTGAGCTCAACTGCTAAATGAAAAGGTATTTTATTTGCTTAATTTTCAAAAGAACAGCCCTCCACCTACATATGCGCTACTCAGTTTCGTTTTTAAAAAAGCACAACTTGGCGCAATGTTAACTTTTATCGCTCTGATTTACCGTAGCTTTCCAAAAACAACATAGTCTATTCATGCCAATAACCTATCATATTCATGTCAGAATGAACAAAAAAATTGCTATGAAGTTTAAAAGGTTATTTTTATTCTTACCATCCCAAAAAAAAATGCAGTGTTAAAATCACAGTACAGTGATGTGGCTGCACCATAATATTTTAAATTTCTCTTTAGAATCTTTTGATAAACCTATTTACAGTTACTAAAAATATACTTGAACTTTACTTAAGTATACTTACTAAAATAAACTTGAAGTATACTACTTTTTGGTAAGGGAAGGAAATTAGCAGCTGTTTAAGAAAAACATAAAAGACCGAATGAAGCTTTCAGCAGGATATGGAAAGTTTGACTTAGAGTGGTTCAGCAGAATTATGTGGAGTGATTAATCACGATAAAACACTCGTTGTATGGTGACGCACCAGAGCGGTGTCTTTTGAAGATCTGAATGCACCTACCACAGTGATGCTGATACTGTTGGGCTGCTTCACTGTGAAAAGTCAACTGAGTATAAGAGAATATTGCAGAATGGCTTGCTTCCCAGTAACTGAAAAGTTATTATCTAAAGAGGAACGATCAGATGTTATTTTTTAAACAAGAAAATGCTCCTGCGTACACACTGCAAAGATAACCAAGAAGCGGTTTGAAAACAAGTCCATCAGGCTCGTGTTTTGGCCTGGTCAGAGTCCAGATTTGAACCCTATAAAGAATTTTTAGTCTCACATTAAACTCCAGCTAACTGGGAGACATTTTTCAACTACTAACTGTTTGAAGCCATCAACATTGAGTGGGACAACATTGACTCTTCTTCCTTAAAAAGTAATCTGCACATGACTTAAAACATTTAAAAATAAAGAAAAATGATATCCTGTACTAAAATACATTATCTACAGTATTTGTGCAATTCTTGCTAATTTCCTGACCAGTGGTTTTGTGGTTAAAATGTTCAAATGTGCACCAATAAAAGCTAAATATTTATCCATTTTTGACTTGTACCTCTATGCTATACAATCACTTTTTCCATACAATTTTTCTTTACTCTTCTAAGCAATTGCTATTGCAAAAGTATGGATCTGATATAGCTAGATTGTGACCTTTGCACTGACAGGTCACATTTTTCCCCCAATATTGTAAAGCACATGTGTGAGTTAAAAAGAATCCATTCATGAAACACAAGTAGAACAAATTTTGGTGCATGGTTCATAAATCCAAAAGGTTTTACGTACAAACTATTTACACAGAAATCCATTCCACATTCCATGTTTCAGAAAAGAGATCCACAGATGTTATGGCAAGCACCTCAATTTTGCTTATTCTATCTGGAAAAACAGACCAGTTGAATTCTTTCCAAATATAAGATGTTTTGATTGATTATCAGCAATCATATACCAAGCAAACAAAACCAATGTAATCTGAGACCCATCTCATAGCAGGTAAAAGATGTGATCTTCCTGAAAGCACTGCAAAACATTCTTAAGGCATTAACCCAAAAATGGACAAACTTGTGCAGTTTTATCCACAGTGCAATAAATAACAAAAAGTACTTTCACTAGGAGGAAAAGACCCTCAGTGGTTTCTCAGTTGTACAGTGTTGGAGGAAGTGGCAAACTTTCCAGTAATCTTACAGCAATAAAGCCAACAATGACCACTCACAAACCACAAAAGCTGATAGAAAACCCCTATATTGACTTTGCTGAGAAAGCCTTGAACTTTGCATGAAATATTGATTTCAAATGATTTTATAATGTGGAAAGAAAGAGGGTGTTAAGTGAAACCAATTTAGTGGGCACAATATAAAAATACTTTTAAAATATTTTCAAGTGTTCCAGAGAGCTACAAGCTAATAATTGTTACCACATCGTTTTGAGGAAGTTATAGCAGAGTTTAATGCTTAAAACACAACTACTTTTTAAAACACTGCTGTTTCTATTGTTTTTGTTTGTGAATTTTACTAGCAATTTCTGACTGAAAACTGTTTCTACACCAAATCTTTTCAGTGTGATTATAAACCATTACATTTGAGCTCAATTCATAATAAGAGACTTCTCTTGGAAATAATATCAATTATTAAATGTGATTAAGATGTCAGTGAACAGTAAAACAATTTACTGTCTTTCATTGAATTTGGGGCTAGAAGGTCTCTGACCTACTTTGCTACATTGGTGCTCTAAGGCTCATCTTTAAGATTTAGGAGCAATAATTGACCTAGTTACAAGCCCAAAACTGCCTGAAGCAGGTCATTACTGCAAGGAAGTGAAAATACAGCTATTGTTATTTAAATTTAGGTTAGATTCAAACATATATTTTGACAGGTGTTTTCTTTGCAATTGTATACCTGTGTTTACATGTTCATGCCCTGTTGAATGACTCATTCAAGTTAAAGACTCTCACTAAAGTGACTTATCTTGAAATGTAAAGCATTCATTTTTCCTAATAATCATGGATTGAACTATTAAGCAAAATTAGTGAAACATTTTGAATGCTGAACGCAGCAAAAGTGGAAACAAGACAGTTAGTGTTTCCCATCTGTAACAGCCCATCTTTACCTGAAATTGCTGGAGGGGAAGCAAGTCTGATCAAGTTGTTTCAGTCGTGCGGTTTACAGGAAACCGTGGGAACACGCAAGCCCACTTTATATCTGTCCTTGGTGTGGGAAGCATGTTGGCAATAAAGTATGGGCTAATGTGACAAGAAAGGATTAAACAAATAAACAAACAAAACCACACAAACAAAACCACAAATGCACACACAATTTGACATGCACACAAATTAAATGAAAATGATTTATAGTTTAAATTTATATTTAATGCAATTACCTTAACATAGGACATTTTTGACATATTTAAGTAAGACTTAAGTACATTTTAAATGTAATTTCATAAATACTTCTATTGCCTTTGAAATATGGTTAAAGTGTATACGATCATATGTACTGACACGCATTTATGATAAACTAAAATATAGCTTGAAGCCATTTATATTTACAGTTATACATCATATATTAAAGAAATAGTTTGCACACAAATGAAAAAAAATTGACCTACACTCTTAAGATGAGTTTGTTTCTTCATCGGAAAAGATTTGGAGAAATTTAGCATTACATCACTTGCTCACCAATGGATCCTCTGCAGTGAATGGGTGCCGTCAGAATGAGAGTCCAAAACAGCTGATAAAAACATCACAATAATCCACAAGTAATCCACACCACTTCTATCCATCAATTAACATCTTGTGAAGTCAAAATTTGTGTGTTTTTAAGAAACAAATCCATCGTTCAGGAGTTTTAACTTCAAACCAGCACTTCTGACAAAAATACAAGTACATAATCCATAATAACAGTTCATCCAGTGAAAAAGGCCCAAGTTGTCCTCTTAAATGTAAGTTAAAAACGACTTGATGGATTTGTTTATTTAAAACACGCATAAGAGATTAATTGATGGACAAAAGTGGTGTGGATTAGCCTACTTATGATGCTTTTATCAGATGTTTTTGAACTCTCATTCTCATTGATGCTGCTACTAAAGCTCTACTAGCTAAATCAGTCTTAATGGAACACTCCACTCTTTTTGAAAATAGGCTCATTTTCCGTACTGTCCGCCTCTGATTATTCCTTACTCTGGAGTGACATCGCGTGGTCATTTAGTAGTAACGTTACGCAACTAGAAATCCGGAAGACGCACTTCCTTGTCAAGGACGTTCATTGCGTGTTGTATGTCTCTCCCGGCACACCTACATTCTGAAGTTTACTGTAACCGTTATATTTATTCGTTAACTTAGTTTAAGAAATTTTCGAGATAAGTAAATAATAAAGGCTGACTAAATGATGGCTCGATTAATCACGGGAGAATCAATTCCTATCACAGTGTAATAAATGGCATTTTTGTTTCGTTTTGTAATGGAAAGTACCCACGGGTGCTGACCTGAGATCATTGTACGCGCTCTCGTCTTGCCTGTTGTGTGGGTTGTGCGCGAAAACTAAATCTGATCCCAGATCATCCGAAGTTTTAAAAACGCAGACGAGCTCATAATTCCATAGCTGTGCCGCGCGGTGCATTCTGGTAGTAGTTGAAAGATTCAAGATGGCGGCGAGCAGGAGACTACACAAGGTAGACGTCCAAACCTCATACTTTTTATATAGCAAATAAAGAAAAAACACATACGACGACGCAATGAAGCTAAATCTCAAAGTAGAAGTTGCGAACCCACAAAAATAGTATCTAACGCATCCTCCTTTCTAACCCTTTTTATCAGGAGCTTGAAGAAATCCGCAAATCTGGGATGAAAAATTTCCGTAACATTCAAGTCGATGAATCAAACATATTGACATGGCAAGGCCTCATTGTTCCAGTAAGTGTTTAGTAAATGCTCATACATCTTTCATGAATTGTTATTTGCATGTGTAAAGTATACGGACAAGGAATGGTATGTTGTAACAGCTTTAGGATTTGACGGAGATGCCCAAACCTGCAGGCCAAAGTTGGCCTGTGGTGACCTATTGTATTTTTGAGGGGGGAAAACACGCCATTGAAGCATATCTTCGTTTCTATTTTGTTTAAACATTTTTAAATCACTTTTATTTTTGCATTGTAATTTGCATTTTTGCAAATACAGAGAATATAGGTGAATTCGATTTTTTTTTTTTTATTGTGTGTTTTAATATACTGTTGTTGAATGTAAAGCAACATTTACTTTCAGTCAATAGCTTTTATTCATGTTTGATTTTTGGCACTTCGTAGTTAAAAGCTTGGGCACCTCTGTACAAAACATTGATTAATCTCTAAATATTTTTTAACCAATTTCTTGCACATTTTAGAGCTAGACTGCATTTAGACAATCTAGACAATATACATGCATTTCATAATGCAATCAGCCACATCTGATCTCCTACCTCACACATTCACGCTATTTTCCTGTTCTCAATATCGATTTGTTTGTAATTGTATACATTACAGACTGAGCTGCATTCACCTTATTCTCCCACAGGACAACCCTCCATACGACAAAGGGGCGTTCAGGATCGAGATCATCTTCCCTGCAGAATACCCTTTCAAACCACCCAAGATCACGTTCAAAACGAAGATCTACCACCCCAACATTGACGAGAAGGGACAGGTCTGCCTGCCTGTCATTAGTGCAGAGAACTGGAAACCAGCCACCAAAACTGACCAAGGTGAGATGCGCTGCAGTTGTCGCAGTATTCCTGCAAGCTGCTAAAGCTCGGTTGATCCTGGTGCATAAACACTCTCGGTCCTGTTGTCACTTCATTATATAGAAATCATGATGATGTTTGTGTTCACTGTCCATCTGTTTATAAAGTAGGCAACACCCTTTATTTCTTTATTTTGCTCATATTGACTACCCAAACGAGACTTTGATTAATCTTTTTTTTTTTTTCTGGTTTAGCTCTCTCTGACTAAATGACAGGAATGATTTAACGCTGAATTTAATAAAACTATATAGCAGTGATTTATTCAGTAAGGACTCATTAAACAGTTCTTTTGAACTTCTATTCATCCAAGAAAATAATTATCTGTTGGCACAAAAATATTAAGCAGCACAACTGTTTTCAACATTGATAATTAGAAATTAATCTTTGGATTATGTGACACTGACGACTGGAGTAATTCTGCTGAAAATTCAGATTTTAGATCACAAGAATAAATAAAAAAAATTAAATATTAAAATAAAAAGTTATTTTAAATTGTAATACTATTGAACAATATTACTGTTTTTACTGTATCTGCTAGTCTTGCAGCTGTTAGTTACTGCAGCTCTATACATGAAGCATATCACACGTTCCTCCAGGATTGGATGCGTTCAAACTTTCAACATGTATGCAATTGTTCAACAGCATTCTTGTGACGTCACATTTCTTCAGAAAGCTAGATTGCTCTGAACAAGTTTAGATCATGCAGTACTAAATCCCTAGTTTATAAAGCTGTTTAGATTAAAGTTTTGCTTTATATTATGGAATAAACATGTTGAGGTTCTTATTTCTTGAATAACTAGCATCTCTGTTTTAGGCTTTTGTTTCTACCTTTTGGTTGGATATCTGTTGGTATAAGATTTTTTTTTTTTTACTTACTATCACCTGCAGCCATCTTTAGGGGAATATTAACTACCCAAACATTGCATAGATAATTAACTAAAACTCTTAAGAAAAAAAAAGTTACTTTAAATAAATAATAACTGAAATAAAAGATGAAAAAAGACACATTTTAGCTAGTTCCCAAGGAAACATTTCTCATTTTCTTGTTGACAAACGCAAAATTACTTATTTATTATTTAAGGTTAAAGTTAACAATAAAAACCAAGTATAAAAATGAAAACTACTTATTTTTTATTTTTGTTACATTTAAAAATAAAAACCAAGTATAAAAATTTAAACTAATTTAAACTATTAATAAAAATATATAATGGTGGGATACTAAAATAATGCTGGATAGAATAATGATAAGGATATATGAAAGATAAGGGCCAAGGTAATTATAGTTACTAGAACTTAAACTAAAACCATAAAAAAATTAATTATTTGAAAAAATAAATGCACAAAATTAGGGCTGTTGCGATTCGTCGATTCGATTCGACTATTCGATTTAAAAAAAATCCTCGACTTCATTTTGCCTGCATCGACTAACCGGCAAAATACCGGAAGTGGCGCATTTCACGGACGAGAATCCATAAAACACATTATTAGACTGTTTTCCAAGGCCTCATAATATATTAAACCTGTTTAAAAATAATTAAGCATAACTGTGAATTTACAAACGCTACAATTTAATTAAATAATTATATGTGATGCAGTTATAGGCGTGTAGGTTACGTACGTGCGTCTCACAGCGGCTCCGTTCACAGTAAATGCTGTTCCACAGGAACTGTTATCATTTACATGTGTGGAGCGTCTCAAACTCCATCTCTGCATGTTGTTGTGAGTTTGGGTTTATTATAACGTTCATCTGGGAACGCAACGTGCGCCATTTCATCAGATTTGTAAGGTAAATCATTTATAAATCCACGCAAACACAGGAGAATACATCATTATCTCGCGGTTTCAAAATAAAAGCTCAAACCCTCACTCTAAGTTTACACGTTTTGATGTCCACGTCTTCATTAAATTACAGTGGCTATAGCATTTTAATTGAAACATGTTTTTTCCCCTTTATAGTTTCACTCACAGCTGTAATGAACAGAAGCCCAGAACATGTGGATATATTGACATTAAGAACATGCTGACTTTCTCAGACTTTTGTAATTATTTTCTTTTTATTTCATTTTTATTAGGTTTGTTTACATTTTTACTCTTTTAGTTTTACATTTCGTCAATGGCTTGTTTACATTTATACTTTTTTATGGTACACTACTGAATGGCAAAGTTGCAAGTTTAATAAAATGTTCTTTAAAAAAAATTATTTAAATTTTTTTGTGGGAAATTAATAGTTTAGATTAATTGATAAATTAGTCGATAGATTAATCGAAATAAAAAGTCATTAGTGGCTTAAAATAAAATCTAAAAAACTTTTATTTCAGCTAGTTGCCAATGCGACAGTTCTCTTAATGTAAAAAAAAAACTGAAATAAACATTAATAAAAACTATATAGACATACAAAAATAAAACGTAAAACAAAAAAAAAATGGCTAAAACTTTAACTAAAATTAAAATAGAAAAAAATAAATAATATTCTTAAAATCTATAACAGTATCTCAATGATACTAAAATTACACTGATGAAGAAGAGTATATAATTCTCTCTCACTAAACTATAGGGATTATTTAAAGCTGAATTTATTAGAACTGTAAGAAATAAGAATAAACGCATCGAGTTACTTAATACATTTTTTGTTGTTGTAACCAATGATAACGTACATTCTTTTCCCTTTCTTCCTACAGTAATTCAGTCGCTCATTGCCCTGGTGAACGACCCACAGCCAGAACACCCTCTGAGGGCCGACCTAGCAGAAGAATACTCAAAAGACCGTAAAAAATTCTTTAAGAATGCAGATGAGTTTACAAAGAAACACGGCGAAAAGCGGCCAGTGGACTAACAATAACCAGACAAGTGTGTAGCCCCAGACCCCTCCTACTCCTCTGATCCTCTTCCCCTCGCTCTACTACCTTCCTCCCGACACCCAAACGATATCCTCTATCCCTCCCACTTTCCCTCCTTCTCCTCTCCTTTCCACGTGTCACTCTAGTCGAGCTGGAGAAGTACAGCGCAGCTGCAGCCTCCGTCTTCAAGCAGGACGCCGCGAGGACATCCGATCTGAGTTTCTGGTGTTAGCTTGAGGCCCTTACTAACTTTCTACTATGTTGTTTATTTTTCCTTTCTCAACTTTGAAAGCATCAAAATTTGCTTAGAGGATAACTTAAGACAAAGAAGTTGGAAATTGTACAGGGCGTTTCAGTAACGAATGCTGTTTGACCCTTTTGTAATGAGAAAATGAATCATTGCATTATTACACAAAACTTTCAAAAACTACTTTTGGAAGTGACACTTCATTTAAAACACAGATGGATTGTAATTTATCATGTACATTATTATTAATATGTTGTTGTTCCCTCTTCTTACATTTGTGCTCTCTGATTTCCGCAAAACAAAAAAGGAGACGTCAAGGAGGAATACGCAGCGACGGCGACCGATTATTTCATATAATCTTTTTACTTTCACTGCACTTGTTGGGTTGCACGGTACGTCTAAGGAGCAGGCTACTTTCAGCCCTTTACCAAGCCTCGAATCGGCAAAACCGCTGTAAAGTCCGTAACAAAAGGAGCCGATATTGCTATGAAATACATTTTTGTTTCGCAAATGAAAAGGAAAAATGAAAACAATGCTCTTTGTGTGAGTGAACGTAATTTTCCATGACGATCACTCATTTTAAACATCTCTTTTAACATGTTTCATAGGAAATTCTTGTATAGTGTTGATTATCTGGGTTTAAACATGGAAACGGCCCCTAGATTTACAGAGATGTACGCTACTGAGAATAATTATTACTCCCATTTTCTCCCAACACAGAATAAACGCAGTAGTTGACCGTGAGTTTTCTAGAACATTCTCTACAGTTTCTTTAAAGGATATCATTCAGTCTGTCGTATTCCATTTTTACGCCACTCTTTATAATGCAGAGAGGTTCTTCGGGCTTTTTCCTAGTTCAAGATATTTCAGTAATATTTGCTTATGCATTTGGGTGAAGTCTTTCGCAGAATGCCTTGTTGAAAACTTATTTTCGTGCAGCATCAGACTTCAAAAACGCTCCACATTTGTATACCAAAATAAAAAAGGAAGAACAAGCAATGTTACACTCAAACATTGGCTAAATTCACTTCTGATCTGCTTAGGGCTTTCATATCAAAATCAACCAATCCAATAGGTTTCCCCAGTTTAAAACGGCATTATGGATTTGTGTGATAAATCAAATCTGAACTCGAGCATTTAGTGATTGTTTAACCTGAATATATTGGCATTAGTAAACTATATATTTATGAGGACTACTACTTCAACCCCAAACTGTTGCTTCAATTACAGCTTATTCTAAAATGCCATTAATAGCCTGAAACGTACAGGTTATAAACATGTTAACCCTAATATGTGACAAAACGTTGAACTCCCCAAATAAAGGCTATTTTGACCTAGTTCTGAATGAATGTTTCAATAGGATGGATGCTCGGCGTACAAATATATTCCTATGGTGCAACTGGTTGGTTTAAGCACATTATAGTGTTTACTAGTACATACAAAATACAGTGCAGCGAAATTGCTGTGCTCATTTTTTTTTACTTTCAATCCTAAATCACTTTCACCATTGTAATACTTGTTTCAAAGCTATTTTTAAATTTCAGAAAGAAATCCAGAGTTAAATGAACTTTTTATTTTAGGTTCATAAAAATATAAATACATTCGTTAAAAACATTGTACCCAAAAATACCTTTGATTTTTCAATATATAAAGTGATTGCTACATGTTCAGTTGATTTAAAATCTCATATAGTTTGTTACAGTCATAAATATGGCTTTGCTGTTAGATTTTACAGTTCTCTGCCATTTTAATATCTGGATTTGAGAGAAACTTGCTCAAATGAGGCAACATTTTCAGAAACAAATCCAGATAAAATTGCACCTTTCTATTATAAGGACGCAGCTCTCTAAATTGAAATGACTGGCTGCTTAAAAAAGTTAACTAAACTAAATGTCTTGTTGAACCATTTAAAAACAGGTCAATCTAATAGTTGAAATTTTAAAAACAGATCAATCTAATAGTATCTTGTGTTTCTGTTGAATAATTAGTATAATAGAGTTTTGGCTCTACTTCAAGTAACAGCTTCAAATTGTTTCGTATGGGCTTTGGAAGCAGCACACTGAAACTGAATGCCGATTTTTCTGTCTTTCCCAAACCAAGCACTCGTACTCTGACTAATTGAGGTATGGGTCAAGATCTTAAAGCAGAAGACATTCAGTTTGCAATACCTCAAATCCTCTGCTCTAGGTGTTTAAAAGTCTTTAAAGGCACAGAGGTGGATCCCCTGTTGCCTGTAGTAGTTAAGCACCAAAGGGTCCCTCAAAGTATTCAGCTCGTGTAGTCGGTCTGCGGACTGTGAGAAGTCATCCGGTCCTTCTCCACATCCGCCCTGGTGAGGTTGACTTGGATATCCTGGATGCACCATGAGCTCTGCTGTAACCGGACAACAGGAGTCAGTCGCGGCATCATTGGACTGTATCAATGGGGAGGTCACACGGTCATCTAGTGAAGCTTCCAGTGTGAAGCCCAAAGCGCGTTTCAGGTTGGACACAGACATGTTCTTACCCATGGTGCTCAGGCCCAGGTATACGTCAGGCCATCTGAGAGGATATGCACAACCAGTATGTAGCTGATTCGATTTCATCAGGCAAAAAATTTGAGGACAAAGTGGAAAAAAACATTTCATGCATATTGTGTATATACTGCGCCTAATGTAATTGAAGGACAAAATAGACTATTAAAATGTACCCAAACCTGCCCTAATAACTATACAAGATACTATAAATGAAGTAAATATTTCCTAAAACCAAAAAACGTGCTGATCATTTAAAATGTTGCCTCACAAACCTAATTCCATGGCGATGAAAGACCTCGACAGATTCTAGGGCATCTTTTTCAACCTGTGCATTGAAGTCCCGCAGACGCGGCGGGAGGAAGGTGCAAAATTTAAGTCCGGGTTCTATGGGGACCCGTGTGTAGGTGATTCCAAAATCAGAGAGAACTTGTGCAAACACCTCTCGCACCTCTGAAAAACATGGTAAAATATAAAAAGCTTTTTAATGACCTTTATTGATCAAAAGTGACAAAACACATTTGTAATGTTACAAAATATTTTGGTTTCAAATAAATGCTGTTCTTCTGAGCTTTCTATTAATACTAAAACCCGGACAAAAATGCATCAGTTTCCACAAAAATATTCAGCAGCACAATTGTTTTCAACATTTATAATAAGAAGAAATATTTCTTCAGCATATCTGAATGATTTCTAAAGGATCCTGTGACAATGAAAACTGGAGTAATGATGCTGAAAACGTGAATTGTTGGATACTCCGTGAAAAGGATTGTTCAAAACAAACCCCTGTTACCTGGCAGAATGTGCACATGCTGGTGGCCGTCCATATGGTAGGGCATGTGGCCAACCAGTTCACAAAATCGATTTACCTGGGCTCTGAGCTCCGCCTCCACCTTTTAAACAGAAAACACAACACAACTTAAGCAGACAACATAACAGAATCAAACAAACCAGGCTGTGCTTGGTTCTGAAGTCTTTACTGTATGTTTAAAGAGGTTATTTCATGAAAAGTACTATCCTTGATTACTTAAATCCTTGGAAATAAAAGAGGTGAATTTTTAACTAAAACAATGAAAAGCTTCCGCCACAGTCCAAAAACACCATCTACTGAAACTAAGCTTTATTAAACAACCTGTTAAATAAAAAAAGGTTAGAGAGAAGGTGGAAAATGGTTATGTAAAAATATATTACATTTGTTTTTGGTGCAAACACCCTTGACTAACATTAGTGGACTTCAAAAAATAAAAATTAAATGAGAAACATTATGAAACAATGAAACTTTAAATGTTTGATTTTAGTAAAAGATGGAAATGTAAAGGTATTTTACATCTGTTTTTGGTGCAAACACCCTTGACAAACATTAGTGAACTTCCAAAAAAAAAAAATCTTCCAAATTATGAAAGTGATTTTACCACCATTTAGGATTTACATAGTGGTAGGTATTTTAACTGCTACTTTAAAATTTAGAGTACATAATGCCATAACTCCTCTTATGAGCAATAAGAGTGATAAAGTCCTTTCATGTTCTTTGAGTAACCTTTGACACTGCTATATAACATGAATACAGTCTGTGATGTAAACACACTGCATGGTTTGAATGCACTCCCATGTGACTTTCGGTTGGTCTTTATGAGTGTGTTTCTGTGTACCTCTGACATCTTGAGCTGACCACTCTGCAAAACTTCCCGGAAGCCCATCTTGCCACGGAAGAATCCATCCTTGTTGAGGAGCGTTGAGCCCTTTAGATCCTGAGAGACTGGAAGACCCTCTGAGAGATTCGCATGGAGTCCAATGGGGATGTGATTCCTGTGTGTGAGAACAGCAGTGTTATTTTAGTATCACTGAGATGATATTATAGGTTTTATTACTATTTTGAATAGGCTTTTTCGATTTTTCGTTCTCATTTAAATTTTACTTAAAGTTTTAGTCATTTTGTTTGTTTTTGTCTTTTTAATTTTTAATTTTTTTATGTAAGTCTATATACATTACCAGTCAAAAGTTTTTGAACAGTAAGATTTTTAATGTTTTTTAAATAATTCTATTCTGCTCACCAAGGGCTGCATTTATTTGTTTCAAAATACAACAAAAGCAGTAATACTATGAAATATTTTTACTATTTTAAATGACTATTAAAATTAAACACTATTCCTGTGATCAAAGCTATATTTTCAGCATCATTACTTCAGTCTTCCGTGTCACATGATACTTCAGAAATTATTCTAATATGCTGATTTGCTGTTCAAGAACTTTTTTTTATTATTATTATCAATATTTAAAACAGTTGAGTACATTTTCCTTTTAAACAGAAAACACAACACAACTTAAGCAGACAACATAACAGAATCAAACAAACCAGGCTGTGCTTGGTTCTGAAGTCTTTACTGTATGTTTAAAGAGGTTATTTCATGAAAAGTACTATCCTTGATTACTTAAATCCTTGGAAATAAAAGAGGTGAATTTTTAACTAAAACAATGAAAAGCTTCCGCCACAGTCCAAAAACACCATCTACTGAAACTAAGCTTTATTAAACAACCTGTTAAATAAAAAAAGGTTAGAGAGAAGGTGGAAAATGGTTATGTAAAAATATATTACATTTGTTTTTGGTGCAAACACCCTTGACTAACATTAGTGGACTTCAAAAAATAAAAATTAAATGAGAAACATTATGAAACAATGAAACTTTAAATGTTTGATTTTAGTAAAAGATGGAAATGTAAAGGTATTTTACATCTGTTTTTGGTGCAAACACCCTTGACAAACATTAGTGAACTTCCAAAAAAAAAAAATCTTCCAAATTATGAAAGTGATTTTACCACCATTTAGGATTTACATAGTGGTAGGTATTTTAACTGCTACTTTAAAATTTAGAGTACATAATGCCATAACTCCTCTTATGAGCAATAAGAGTGATAAAGTCCTTTCATGTTCTTTGAGTAACCTTTGACACTGCTATATAACATGAATACAGTCTGTGATGTAAACACACTGCATGGTTTGAATGCACTCCCATGTGACTTTCGGTTGGTCTTTATGAGTGTGTTTCTGTGTACCTCTGACATCTTGAGCTGACCACTCTGCAAAACTTCCCGGAAGCCCATCTTGCCACGGAAGAATCCATCCTTGTTGAGGAGCGTTGAGCCCTTTAGATCCTGAGAGACTGGAAGACCCTCTGAGAGATTCGCATGGAGTCCAATGGGGATGTGATTCCTGTGTGTGAGAACAGCAGTGTTATTTTAGTATCACTGAGATGATATTATAGGTTTTATTACTATTTTGAATAGGCTTTTTCGATTTTTCGTTCTCATTTAAATTTTACTTAAAGTTTTAGTCATTTTGTTTGTTTTTGTCTTTTTAATTTTTAATTTTTTTATGTAAGTCTATATACATTACCAGTCAAAAGTTTTTGAACAGTAAGATTTTTAATGTTTTTTAAATAATTCTATTCTGCTCACCAAGGGCTGCATTTATTTGTTTCAAAATACAACAAAAGCAGTAATACTATGAAATATTTTTACTATTTTAAATGACTATTAAAATTAAACACTATTCCTGTGATCAAAGCTATATTTTCAGCATCATTACTTCAGTCTTCCGTGTCACATGATACTTCAGAAATTATTCTAATATGCTGATTTGCTGTTCAAGAACTTTTTTTTATTATTATTATCAATATTTAAAACAGTTGAGTACATTTTTTCAGGATTCTTTGATGAATAGAAAGATCCAAAGATCAGCATTTCAAAAGCTTGGAGTCAGTATAATTTTTTTTATTTTAAATAATAAAATTATTTAGCAATTAAAAATTGTATTTTTCTGAACTTTCTATTCATCAAAGAAACCTGAAAAAATCTACTCAGCTGTTTTCAACATCATAAAAATAATATATGTTTTTTGAGCAGCAAATCAGAATATTAGAATTATTTCTGAAGGATCATGTGACTGGAGTATTGATGCTAAAAATTCAGCTTTGAAATCACAGGAATTAATTACATTTTAAAATATATTCACATAGAAAACAGTTTTAAATAGTAAACATATTTTAAAAATGTACTGTTTTTGCTGTATTTTGGATCAAATAAATGCAGGCTTGGTGAGCAGAAGAACATTAAAATCTTACTGTTCAAACATTTTTTGACTGGCAGTGTAGTTTTATTCATTTTTATTTCATTTTATATTTTCATTTTTATTTGGTGTTTGTTATTATAGTAAATCAAGTTAAACAAAATGAAACTTTCTTAAGTTTTTTATATATTTTATTTCATCTTAGTTATTAAAGTAACAAAAATGCTTTTTTTATTCAGTTTTAATGAACCATAATAACTATACGTCTAACCTACATCTATAACAATACATATACACCCTATCAGTAGGCCTAGTCTTATCTTTGGCAATAGGTTTAAAAGGCTTGCATGTCATAAGGGAGAGTGTTGTAACATTGTGTTTAAATGTAAGATATACTCAAACATTGATATCATATTTTCATATTTATCTGCTTGAAATGAAAAGTAGTTCGAAATCAGCCGCAGTACCTTTTAGCCAGCTCTGCCGCGTGCTCCGCTGAGACTGCATTGACCAGAAGAGAGACATTGGAGATCCCACCAGCTTTGAAGCAATCCACAATCCCTTGATTTCTTCTCTCGCAGTACCCAAAATCATCTCCTGTCACCACCAGCTTCACCTTGGGTTGAGGCATCTTCTCCTCGCCTTGCTGATGAAAGACAAAAACACTAGACTATAGACATTGACCAATATATCTTCTTTATGATTAATACTGATTATTTTTACATTAAGCAGAATTTCATTTATTTCTTTCTGTATTTTGAAACAATAATAATAACTAAAGGATCTTTAGACAGCACTACAGAATATGCATCAAAATATTTTATAAATAATATTAAGTAGTATTGATAATAATTGTTGCTAATTATATGAAGATTTGCTTGATCTAAAAAGCTACACATTTTTTTGTATCTTTATTTTAGGCTATGTTTAATCGTAAAGCTATTCATACCTGAAAATTAACTGCAGCTGTTTTATTAATCATTAGATCATTAGACTGAATTTTAAAAAATAATATTCGATTTTATTAATGTAATATTAATAAAACGCAGGTATTTATGACTTAATAAAATATTTTTAAAATATTATTTTATTAACCTATATTTACTATCATAATATTTTATTTACGCTAAAAACATTTCATATTTATTAAACCCGTAATCCATATCGGCCTAGAAAATCGCAACTTTTCATTTTCCGTCGGTCTTAGTACACGATGTAACTACAGAAGAGTCAAGTTTTAAATAGGAAAAATATCTAAACTCTTTGGTCATTTTTAAGCGAGATGCTAACGGTCTAATCAGATTCAATGATCTATGCTAAGCTACAGCTAAAAGTGTAGACTGAATTTTATAAATATTATTAGATTTTATTAATGTAATATTAATAAAACGCAGGTATTTATGACTCCATAAAATATTTGTAAAATATTATTTTATTAACCTATATTTACTATCATAATATCTTATTTACGCTAAATATTTTTCATATTTATTAAACCCGTTTTGCCTGATCTAAAAGGTCATAATAGCCTATTTATTTTCTTTGTCTTTTTTTTTCTTTTTCAGGCTAATTGTTAAGCTATTCTCACTTGAAAAGAAACTGGTGTCATTTTTATATTATTAAAACGCTGAGTAATTATACAAACAATGTATAAAAAAGTTACTTTACCTGTTGTTTTGCCTTATTTTCAACAAACGGTGCCATCTGGGTAACGTTATATCCAATATATACTAATAATAACCGATGAAGCGAGATCCAGTGATACTGACAGCCGATGAAACGAAGATATCCGTTAAAATAGCCATATAAAACCGATTACCGATCTCTTAAAAAGGCAGAAATTCCCATATGAACACAGACAGAGAAGTGTTCATATTTAATGAAACCCAATCATTCAGGAAACGTTCCTTGAGTCATTGCGTCAAACCACGTCATTCCAACATCATCTGTTTAAAAACGAAACGGTTTGTGTGAAACGCGAGTCTCGGCTGCGGGAGAGCTGCTTACCGGGAAATCACCGGCTCGTTAATAAGACAGATCCGCCTTATTCGCTTGGTCGGTGTCAACACGAGCAGCTGCCACTGCCTATCCATCACATATGGTGTACAATCTACTCAGCCCTATAATAACATACTGCTTATAGATTTGCTCCGCTTGCTCAATTAATAGCTAAGAAACAAACAAACGTTTTATAATTTCAAAGGGACTAACTGTTTTTTTTGTGATATACTCCTAGCTAGCAGTAATAATGTGGTAATCGCTTACCCATTTTATTGCGAGTTTCTTGCCATTAGTCCTTTTTACAATGTATCCAACACTGTGCGGAGAGAATGACCGTCTGAAGACATAAACCTGCTATTTCCTTTTCCGGAGTTGCAGCGCCCTCTACCGGATGTGAATAAAACAACGCCACATGTGCAAGGTTTCTCTTCCCGATCAATCAACGTCTATTTTTAAATTAAAAATATATGATTTAAATGGATATACGATATTTGTTTATTTTAATTTAAATGTATAGATATTTATTCCATATGATCAATGCTTACCATTTGTTCTTAAATGATTAATTTGATTTTGTCCAAGATGTTGGCAACCAAAAACACGATATGCCACTTTAGGAATAATAGAGACTGAAGCAAAAGATGACAATGTGGTGTTTTAGAAAATAGATATTTTATAGATAAGATAGAAAAACTTATTTATAGAAGTTTTTAATCCGATATTAATTAATAAACAATAGTAAACTATGCTTTAGGCATACTCACCAGAGCCAGGGTTTTGCTGTTCTCAATGTTGTTAATGTAAGCTGAATGTTATCCTTGTACACAGACTTAAGGCAGCAGGTGTGACTTTGCTTATGTGTTTGTGGAGGCTTTTGAATGTTTTCCCAAGACACGTAACCTCGTTTCGAAATATGGAAAACATCATAAAGAGAGGGAGGGTATCATGTTTGTGATCTTTGTTTGCGCATGTTCATGAAGTGTTTTCAACTTCAGCCACCTGACGTAGCGATAATATGCATGGCATCACTTACATTATGTGTTAGAATAACACTGTAGCACAACAGTTTACTGGAAACAGTGGGAGTTAAATTACATTCAGAAATTTGATACATTTCGCTTAAAAACAATGAAACTCTGAAACATGTCTTGATCCTCTTTTTATAAATTAATATTTATATGTCTAGCTTTTGTTAAACACAAGAATGCATCCCGTGTAAACAGCTCCTAATGAAAGAATGGTACAAATAGTAGTGGGACAACAGTTAGTCGAAATTGATTCTTTATTATGTTGTAGTGGAAACCGGGTTGAGCTGTCACATGTAATGTTGTCACAGGTGCTTTTTCTCAGTATCTATTGTATTTTGAGGCTAAAGTCCAATTTGCCACTAGTAGTGCTTATCTATGTTAGTTTCAAACACCTAGTTCAAAAGTAATGTTAAATGAGGACTTTATATTCTTGGCTAATCAAAATGAAATAATAAAATAAAATAATAAATTGTTAAATAAAAAAAATTAATAAATAATATAATATAATCTAAATATAATAAATAAGGTAAATAAGTAGAGTAACTATGAGGTAGTTTTAACCAAAGGTTAAACTGTGCAGGTTGTCATGTGTAAATGTCGAAATGTTATACAATTGATTCATTTAAGGAAGGAAAAAAAAACGTTTGTTTGTTTGCTTTTCTTTTTTCTTTTCTTTTTAATTTATTTAGATTTTTAATTTATTTATTTATTGCATGTTTTAGAACTATTTTGTTATTAACTTTTGTGTGATAACATGCCTAATAATAATAATAATAATAATAATAATTTGAATAATTGAATCCAGACATTTTTGGAGTTCTTTACGAAAAAATAGTGTTAATTGATAGTGTTAATTAATTACAAGAATTTGTAAATATCTAGTAATGCATTTTAAAATGCATGAATAAAAGTTTCGTAATATTTCTAGCTATTTGAATGTACACGTACATGAACTAATGATCTGTTAATGAGCCGATTGTATAATGTAACGTTCGTTAATGTGTCGTGACGTCACACCATCCTCGCCCAATCACTGGTTTCCGTGTGTGCGCGTGGATCACTTCCTTGTTTTCGGACTTGTCATGATGCGATTGGTTAGAAAGCGTGTCAGCGTTTGAATGGGGCTTTCCGTATACATCTTTCTGTGATGTACATAGACACGAGCTGTAACAATGGGACCATTAAGAGTTATATCTGTCTTTCTGGCTGTAATTTTAGTGTGTTTCATGTTTGCCCAATGCGGCGCTCGTGATTTGGACTCCAGCTACGTGACTTGTGGATCTGTGGTCAAACTGCTGAACACCCGGCACAGCGTCAGGCTTCACTCGCATGATGTCAAATACGGATCAGGTAGAACCACTGTGGATAATCGATATAATCATAAACTTTAGCAGTTTAGTTCTCAGAGAATGTTTATGTTGTAGTCGACAGCTTAATCTTCGCTTTTAGTCTTTTTAATGCACTTATATTGGTGATATTGCTTAGTGTAATAGCAGCTGGTGCATGTATGCATTAGCCAGGAAGCTAATGACTGCTAATATTCAGTAAAGTACTGTATTTGTCTTTCCGTAAGCCAGTTATAGACTCTCATTCATCCCCAGTGGTTTATTTTTGTTGGTTCGGATGTATTATGTTTACCTGAAAGATCTATGTAATCATGACGACAGGTGCACTACCGTGATAATACCATACATTTATTACATGTACAGTGGTAATACGTATGATATTTATTCAAGTGTTTGTTTGCTTTTCATTTTTTGCATGTTTTAGAATT
Organism: Sinocyclocheilus rhinocerous; assembly: GCF_001515625.1. Lineage (NCBI taxonomy): Eukaryota > Metazoa > Chordata > Actinopteri > Cypriniformes > Cyprinidae > Sinocyclocheilus > Sinocyclocheilus rhinocerous. Next base: position 245,062 of record NW_015631070.1, on the reverse strand, counting down.
TTTCTTTTAACAAAACTTGCTCTGTGATATCTGTTAAATGAACTGTAACTGTACCTAACATTGGAAATGTAACGTTAACTTTTTTTATGGATACGACTCAAGTATGCATCTATACAGAAACTGACCATAATAATAATAATAATAATAAATAATTATAAAGTGATATTTAACTTGGTCAATCCAGATATTTTAGGTGTTGCTTAGATTAAATATTTGTATTAATGATCTATATGTCTATACATAAATTGACCAAAATAACTCCAGCCTGAATAATAAACAAAACATGGAAATTAACAACAATAATAATAAAATATATAATAAACTGATATTTCACTCAGAGGATCCAGATGTCTTAGTTAGCAGTTGTTTAGGTAAAATTGTTGTGTACAGAAATTGACCAAAATAATAAACAATAAGAATAAACAAAATGATCCCCTGAATACCATGAATAATAAACAACATTAGAAATGAATAATAATAATAATAACTATTAATAATAACAATATTAATTCATTACAAATATTTCTAAATATTTTTTTATGTATATTCGTTAGGTAAAATTGTTGTGTACAGAAATTGACCAAAATAATAAACAATAAGAATAAACAAAATGATCCCCTGAATACCATGAATAAACAACATTAGAAATGAATAATAATAATAATAACTATTAATAATAACAATATTAATTCATTACAAATATTTCGAAATATTTTTTAATGTATATTCAGTAACACTTTACTTAAAGCTTTAATGTATAATGCATTATAAAAGTAGCTTTAATGCATTAATTATGCCTTGTAATGCACCTTATAATGCATTGTAAAATCTCATTAATAATTATAACCAGAGTTAATGCATTATAACACTCATCAATTCATTGTTACACTATGCATTTTAAATTCGGTTATAATTATTTACGACAACAAGATGTATTACAACGCACATTATGAATAATTATATCGCATTATACCCCTTAATAGCCCTTTGTAATGCATTATACATAAACGCTTTAAGTAAAGTGTTACCATATATTTAAACACACAATATATGATGCATGATTTGTTTTTTTCTTGTACAAAATGTAATGTGGTGGGGACCTATCTTGAGACTCTTGAAAATTTAATTTCTGTATTCTGTAAACCTCCCCTTCTATTTTTTATATATATATATATATATTTCTGAAGTATTGGATTTATAAAGCAATTGTGAATATTGTCATTTATGTTTATATTTTTTTTAATAACTGTTGTAAATATTTGTTAATTGAGGCGGTCTGTTTTTTTTTTTTTGTCTGTGTGTGTGGGTGTAAATATGTGTATTTTGTTATCCTATGTTGGTTACTGTTTTTAGCATTTGAGTTTGTTAATATAACTTCTAAACTTTAAATAAAATATATAAAACAAAAAAAATTTAATATGGGATGCTAAGGTACTATAATATTCTTTGAGTACTTTGGAGTACTATATAATGAATATGAGGTTCAAGATGGTATACATTTATTCTCAAATTAACGATTGTTTACACGATGCACGGCAGGAAGTGGCCAACAATCAGTAACCGGTGTGGATTCTGCCGATGATGCCAACAGCTACTGGCGTATCCGTGGAAAACCAGACAAAGTTTGTCAGCGTGGGGAGCCCATTCGATGCGGACAGGCCATCCGAATTACACACATGAAGACCGGACGCAACCTGCACTCACATCACTTTAGCTCCCCACTGTCTAACCACCAGGTAGATCCACACAACACTCTCCTCTCTTAACTGTAACTGGCTGGATTTGAATTACATTATCACGTTGATTTGTTTTATGTTTGCAGGAAGTGAGTGCGTTTGGTGAAAATGGAGAAGGAGATGATTTAGACGTATGGGCCGTGCAGTGCGGCGAAACATACTGGGAACGTGACGACGCTGTGCGAATTAAACACGTTGCCACTGAGGTTTTCCTCAGTGTAACCGGAGAGCAGTACGGTCAACCAATCAGAGGCCAGCGTGAGGTCCATGGAATGCCTTCACCCAATCAGCATAACTACTGGAAGGTGATGGAGGGGGTTTTTATTCAGCCCGGCAGTGATCCAGTGCGCCACGACGAGCTCTGATGATGCCACTGCATTATCGTAGCGAGTGAATGAGAACTTAACTCACACATGCTGTGAAACCCTCTCTATATTTAAACCTTCCGTTTCTATAAAGTTTGACTTTTATTGGTCAAACTTTGTGTGATGCAATTTTTGACAAAAATGTCACCTGCAAAATGAACTTCACAGACTAAAAGGTCTGTTTTACTAGATTGCTAATGATTGGAATGTGTTTGTTTGTACATAATGGAATACAATTACATTACATACCGGGATTTTGGGCTTTTCTATTATTTATATTAGGTTGGATTACTACTGGGACAAATGGCATTGTACTATGAAATCCTGTAATCTTTCGGAATTCAATATGGGAAAATATCAAATGGTCATTTCTGTTTGGTTTAAGTTTTCTATGTTACTGTAATTCCCAATAGTTGTTTTCCCCCTCATACTGTATGTGACCCGATATGTACATAATTTGGTGAAACCATTTGAAAACATACTGTAGGTATTTTTTTTATTTCAGTTAAAGCAACATATGTTTTAAAGAACCATATAATTAAAAAACTGTAAACAAGCAGATGCATTGTCGTGATGCCCAATTTCTGAATACTGTCAATAAATACTGCACACTAGACTTTATTAAAGATTACTCTAAAATTACAATTACAATCACCCGTCAAGATGATTATTTCTGCTCCTCTCGCTTCTCTGGAAAATGAAAGATGACACACAGCATCCAAATGGGGGCAGCATTTAGCTACTGTTTGGCACAAACTGCATGGAAATTGAAATGAAGGAAATATCACTGTGAAACGTGTGTCTAGGACAGTACACATTATGTGTAATAATACACAGCGACGGACGTAAAGTGAGGACAAATGACTAACCGTTATATATTGGAACAATGAAACGCTGAACATCTAGATTACCAAATGAAAACTGCTGTTTTTAAGAATATGGTGTTAAACGGACAGTTAATTCTTACATTTTGTTAATGAAACAAACAAACAAACAGCTTACTAACTAGCTAATGCTCTATTATTTATATATTTTGAGACTTTTTTTTTGCCAGGTTGGTTTTAATCAAATCTTTACAAAGATTCGAACGAAATGAAAGATTCTTTAATCTTACACTGTTTGAATCAGATAGGCTATCATTTTAATTTATGGTTTTACTGTAGTATCCACTGAGTGAATACAGTTTCTAATTAGTTGTTCCAAATGGTTTAGCCTCCTATATAGGCTATAACACAATGTAACAGCAATGGCAATACGCAAAGACAAAAAAAAATAAAAAATATATATTATAACTTAACTATAACTTATAATATAACTTAAAACGCTTTCTCAAACATGTACATGACTGTTTTTACTAAATAACTATATTTAACTTCCTTGACTGATAACGTGGCTTATTCTGTCCTTCTCATTACATTTGACCGTATGTAAACTTTGATATTTAAGTTATGTTTTGTAATTTGACTTACCATAGTGTTTCGCACCACTGCTGTCCAAATGTGATACTGTATGACCGCTCATGACTCCCCCCTGAGTGATGTCCAAACCAAAAAAAATCTCTTTTGTATCTTCCCTCACTATTTTAGGATGATGCTGATTTGAGTAATGGAAGAATTCACATAATGATAATTAAACTGATTAGATTAATAACAATGTCCCACCTATTTTAGCAGAAACCGGTTATATAGTAAATATTTGAGGAGACATGAGTGAAAACGCATATAAAACATCTGGTAAGACTTATAATAACATTATGGAACATTAGTAGCCTACACGACGCTCAACATATTATAGTAGGCTAATTAGCAGACAATGCAACATCTAGATTAAATATACGAACTTTTATGTGTTAAATAAGTTTTCCTATTGCTTATTTACACTTCAATGTACATGAACTAATAACGTCTTAAGCATCATCTAATTTAATGGTTCCTGATTTATCAAGGAAAATAAAATTAACAGTTGTCAAATCTTTAACGAAGATGTTATTTTATCACTAATGCGAATTTTATACGTTTCATAAACGTGTACTCACTTAAGCTTAATTTTAATAATTTGGTGCCTAAACATTTTTTAATTTTTATGTGAGATGTTAAAAAAAGTTGCATAGTAAGAGGAAGCGGATTGATTGTTTTTTGTCTTCCCAGAAGATGGCGACATAATATAACACAGGGTTTAGTTCCGCTAGTCAGTCATCCATTATGAACTCTAGAATCTAGAAAGATTAATTTAATATGGTACAAAGAAGTGGCTTATCATCTAAACCGAGCTGCTTCTGTATTAAAAATACTTGTTTTTATTCTCATCCTATATTACGCTTGGCATGGCCATCTATTGAACCAAATGTGCCTTCATTGTCGATTCTACACATTTATTGCAGCTGTTAGTCGGTTATATTCTTACAACGCAACATAATAAAGAAAACCTGTTCACTGGTTGTCAATATCACCCCTCAGTGCTGTCACCATATCGGAGACACAATCTTGACGCAGTGCCATACTGCACCAAGAGAGCCCAGAGCCACATGATTTAAATAGCTCAAAAGCTCTCTATTGCACCATTCATAATCAAATTAATAGCTGGACTGAGTATCCACATGGATGGGGCAGCCATGAAAACACGTCCTCACAGGGTCAAGTGAAGAGCTATGAAAAAAAAACATCGTACTCAAGAGAAGACAAGCATTTAGGTTACAACATAAATGCGACTGAATGCTGAGCGTGAGAGTGACTGGAAATTGAAGTGTCTGAGGTCGAAATATTATGTGAACCACTAGAGCGACTGGATCTGAAATATGCCTTCAGAAAGTCACCTTGAATGCAAAATTATCCCCATGGCAATTTAAGAAACTCGAAAAGCACAAAAGACGTAATTTGTCATATTAGCAGTAAATTAATGCAAACTCGTTTTAGAAATTAAGTGTTTAATGCTGCGTTCAAGTCCTCCTGGGACGTTCGTACTTACAAGTTGACAAGTAGTAATTACGACGTCAGGTGCGTTCAAGTCAGTTTAGTCGGCACAAGATGGCGGTGTACCTTCTTTTAATAAATTACAAGAAAATACAACAGGGTCTGCATTTTTTTTACTTGGATTTCAGCTGCGTAACAAGAACATTACAAATTTAAGTTTATAGGACAACTAAACTATAAATTTAAACAAAAATTTACGTCAACTACAGACGTTGCATCCATCGATTCCGCCATGTTTCTCATTGACACGCCCCCAACTCGGAAACTCGGGGCTTAAAGAAAATTTCGAGTTTCCCCACTCGTAATAACGACTTTGTGGTGGCGTTCATGTGCATTCAACTCGTAAATACGATCTATCCGACATGACTTGAACGCACCATAAGGCCCATTCACACCAAGGACGATAACTATAACGATAACGAGATTTAGTTTTAAAATAGCTGTAAATGTTAAAGAATAGCAAAGTCCATACCACAACTACGATAAAGGCACAGAGGAATATCATTGGAATCATTTTCAGAACATTTTTTTTCCAGCTGATAAACCATAAAACACTGACAGCCAATCAGAATCAAGAGAGTGTGTGCTTTTAAAGAGATAGACCACAAAACGGTGCGTTATTGTGCTTAGGTGTGGACCCTAATTTGGTTTTTGTTATCTGTGTGAAAAGACCTTTCCATTCATTTAGTGTATAAAAAAAAAAGGTGTTGTGGATTTTCAACAAGCATTTGGAGGAGCAAAATCTAAAAAATAAAAAAACTAATAAAATGTAATCTTAAATATGGTCAAGCAACCAAAACAATTGCAAGACACTATAAATCTCATATAACTCTCTTACAATACACTATAAAGCAAGTAAACATTGTTATGGACATTTCATCATATCTGAAGATACAATAAAATTTTGCATGAATTGCTGCCATACACCTTAAATAAAGAGACATATAACTTCACAAGCAGGCGATACACATTTTTTTCTGCAGTTAACAGCATTTAAGAAAGAAAAACACATACCATTTACTTATTTAATACATTTTGCTTTTATTGAAGACTGATTATGTACAGAGCAAATGAAAGATTTGCCAAAGCAAAAATCACTTGTATTCCTCATTCCAAAGTCGCTTTGGATAAAAGCATCTGCTGAATGAATAAACGTAAATACCAAGCACTTACGAAAGGTATATGGACAGATTAGTGCTTTGTGGCTCATCTGGGTTGAAGCATGCAGGAGAAGCATGTTATTTGTGGTAAATAAAAAAGATTTCTATTTCAGATAAATAGTGTTCATATCGATATCGGAATTATATCGTATCGACCGAAATTAAGAAATATATCGTGATATCAATTTTGGCCATATCGTCCAGCCCTAGAAATAATCATATTCCACTAAACTGTTATAATTTCTAAATAGCCAAATGCATTCCAGCTATTTCAGGTGGTCTAAAATATAAAACACTCATTCAACAGCCTTTGGAAATACTCCTGTCACAAGAAATGCTTTCCCATGCCTTTCAAGATCCATATCTCAGACCTCACACATGCAGCTTCCATATTACTGCATACACATACTCACTCAAGGTTAACTTATTGATTATGAGATCATGACACTGAGAGCTAGATTTTCATACAAACACTGCATAATGAAATGTTGAATTTAACTTGCTTTACATTGATTTAATGTTGAACTGCATGACATGAAATTCAGCATTCATCGCATATAATAAAGGATATTGGGTTAAAATGTTCAGCTGTCAATAGTATTTTTCACTTACATGTGCAAAATTCACAATTTGCAAATACGAATTCAGGTAAAAACAGTTAAATATGGCCAACAGAGAAACCAAGGAAGTTAAAATTGTTGTTTCAGAGCTCAGATTTGAAGTCTATTGGAATATGACAGTGCTGTAGTCATTTATTTCTTGATTTGACCTGTAACATTGAGACGGTAACATCATGTTGAAGAAAAATGTCCATCATCAAAAACAAAAATATTTCTTTCAAAATATATTGACCTGCCAGAAAAGCTGCTTTACAGTGGACAACTAGTCTGAATAAACTGAATTAGCCTGAGTCTATTACTATTGCTTAAAATTAGTCACTATTGGACTTCGCAAAGGACAGCGTGTTCTCTGACTTAAATATATAACTCATATTAGGAAAGGTTTAAATGTAATCATTGTTAAGTGTTTGCACTTAACAACGATTACAAGCATTAAGTGTTTGCACTGCTTAAAAGCAAGCTATCTACAACCACATCAAAATGTCTCTGGGCCATTTTGTTTTAATATTAAACAGGTGTTATTTATTGTATTTCAAATGAAATGGTTTAGAGCAGCAACCCCATTCTTTCTCCACAAAAGGATTCACAGACTGAGATCTTGTCAAGCCTTAGCACAACATCATTGTGCATTTTGATAAAAATGACCAAGGACCAATCAAATCCTTGAATGTTCCTGAAATTGCAGATTACCCTTAAAGTCAAGACCCTATAAGCAATATTGCACTACTCCATAAACAGTGAAAAAAGCAGAGGCAATATTGATAGGGTCTCGCCTGCAAGATGCATTTATCATGATATTCACACAGCACTTGAAAAGATAACACGGCTGTGCAAAACAATATCTAGGGGTTTAAATCCCTAAATGGTGAGACTGAAAATGGTTCCTGCTCTACAACACATGATACGCAAACCTCTTTGTGACATCTGACCCTTCACAGCCTATAAACAAACCAAAGTGAATGGCAAAGTGCTGCTCATTTCAAAATTAATTTTACGCAGAATTGTTTCGTTTATTTGCTGCTAAACAACACGCTTCATAAAATGTTGTTTAATAGAGCAAAAATATTGAGGGTTTTACATGGTTGAGTTTAAATGCTTTCATCCTTAATCACACAATTTAATCCACATTTGTCAAGAAATTACCATGAATATTTAGAATCATAAATATACCATGTGACTTTTTTTCTTTTTCAAAAACATCATTTTTAGCACATCTAGCATTTTAAATGGGCTACTTAAAAACAATCATCTTCTAATACCAATACATGCATGCTATCAATAAAGACATAGGCTACATTCTTTCAAAGCCACGCTGATGGGCTGACTCAGGCATTCAAATATGAGAAACAATGAGTGGAAAGCATATTGTAGGCCCTTTGGTTATCTGCGTCCAAAAGCAGTCTTGGTGCTCTGCAATTCCAAGCATACCAGCTTCTGCCTTGGAGTTAACGACATGCTCCAACAGGATGTTTTTTTTTTCTCCTTTGGGGATTTCACATTGAACTCACATGCATGATCTTACTTGTCCCTCTCGGTAATAAAACACGTTAAACAATTTACCTATCAGGTTTCATGCAGTGAACTTACAGTCAAAAATTTTGAATCACGACAACAGGGCGAGAATACTACGCCCTAATGTTACAAACGACTAGTATAGCGTATCAGCTGACTACACTGACTAACCAGTAACGTTAGTGGTCTTGTAGAAGAACGTTACGCGGTGTTTAGTAATATAGTATGCATATACGCGCTATTTCGATAATACACGAATTCGTGTGGCGATTTTATAATCTATATGGGTTCTACATAAGAATACAGAACGCGCTACCAAATCTGCAGGTGAATGCAAACTTACCACTCCTCATATGAAGCTTCAAAGCCCACTAGCTGAGAGCTGAACCAGGATCATGAGAACAGAGGAGCTGTAGGCCACAGTATGCTATATAGTGGCCTATGAATGCGCTGCGCATGCGCGTTGCGGTATTTAGCGCAACATTCCTCATACACCCAGTTCAGACTGGTGAGTCTCAAGCTTACCTTCTACTGTGGAGCCTCTATATATACGGGTCAATTACAAATGCTCCAGATGATAAAAAGGATAATTTTTTTAATGGTCTAATTTAAAACACGCGTACAAAATTATCATGCATTGTTTTCCAAAAGACTAGTGGAAACATCAATTTTAAAGTTTTAAAATACTTCACGTGAATTTACATAACTATTATTAAAATAGGCCTAATAATAATACGATTTTTCTTTTAAATGTCATGAATATCACAAAGTTGTCTTATGATGTAGGATTAGGCCCTACTTCGTTTGAACAAAACTGAATAAAGCGTGCATTTTCATAAAAGGAAGATTTAAATAAATAAACCTATAGACACAGTCAAGTCATGAGGGTCTACTTTAAATGGTTCCTGTTTTTTTTTTCTTGTCATATGACAACAAAATGGTTGCTGAATTTTTGTTAGAGCATGCAATTTTAAATATTAAAGAAATATTAATTAAAAAAAACTATGCCAGACTTCTTATGCCAATATTGCTTTTTTAATCAAGATTTTTATCCTTTAAATTAAAAGGGTTTTACAATCTCAGTAGTTTCACCACCTAGACATTTTAAGTCCCAAGCACGAACAAATAATAAGGATAAGAATAATATCGAAATAATTCCGTGCTCATCATAGAAGAAACTTTCTACGAATTGCATGCAATATATTTGATTTAAAAATATGCGTCACTCTATTGACTCGCATAGGCACTTATATAGGCTATACAAAGTCTGTGTGTATTGCGCCAGCCAGCTTATTTCACACACACCGACCTGCCTACAAGCAACTTCGTTTGGCCAGATGTCCAGTCTTTTGATGAGACAACCAAAAAGTTCAACTTGCATAACCTTGCAGATACTGACCAAGAGTAAAATGTCACTATGGACGACCTCCCCTCCTCACATTCCCTTCCTTTCCTCCCCTCTTGGAAAGGGACCTGCCCCCTACATTCCTTACAAATAGTCCCATCCCCCACCGATCTGGCTCAAACAAGAGAATCATCCTTTCCTTCTGCCTTCTGGAAGAGCTCCTTCATTATAAATAAAAATCGAAATATATGGTTACACACCTACCAGCTTTGTTTAGTAGGGTTGATTAATCTATAGGCTTATTTAACTGTAAGCGTAAAAGAACCCAATAACTGATTTGGCACTGAATTTACAATAAATAGCTTAAATCTCTCATTTGAGAAAGATAGGAAAAACATTAAATAATAAACACAACGTTTAATTGCACGAAAACTAAAAGTATATAATTAAATCATAAAGAATAAAAGTGCAGAGTACAATTATTCACGTTAGTGATTTAAATACACTTCAGCCAAAAATAAGTTTAAAAAAAAAAATCGAATTGTTCTGAAAAGAAAATAAGTACAATTCAACACGTTGCTGTTGACTACAAAATGCATACGGGGGTGTAGCTATATTTAAAAACTGCAAAAGGACGTTCATAAGACTTTATAGGAGGATAATATTATTTATAATATTGGCTGTTTTGTAAACATTTCGTGCGCTGGTGACATTTACGATATCGGCAAAAACATACAAAATGGCGTTTAGATGATTATTTACGTCCGCTCGTTATTATCCACTGGTTTTCTGCACCTCTCTTCCAGCAGGCCTCATACGGAAGTTCCCAAAATATGCAAAAGGTTGAGAAACTCACTTCAAACCATTGTTGGAGTGTTACTTAATCGAACACGTGGTTTTCAATGCAAACGAAGACGACCTCAGTCGTACAAAATGTTCTTTTGAAGGAGGCGTGGTCTGTAGGCATTTTCAAATAAGTGGAAAAACCTGGTCTCACAGATATAGCATAGCTCAAATACTGCAGTTCACACGCCTGGTGCATGCTCTGCAACAATGCTGTTGTGCATGGAATGAATCCAACATCGTGCACACATCTGGGCCCACACATAGGTGGTCTAGACTCGTGCGAAACCCCCTATTCGCTATTTGAAATAGTAGGCTACTTAAACGCCCTTAACCATATAGCCTACCGCTCGTCCCAGCTCTGTTTAAGGCTCTAGTGGGTGAGTAGGCGAAAGCCGAATGCAATGACAATACTATTGCACTGCTTGAGTAGATGGTTCAGTAGTGCAACATCGTCAAAGCAACAGACCTTAGCACAGCCGAAATACATGGGCCACCTTTGAACGGGCCTTCAACACAACGGGGCGAAATCACCCTTCATAGTTGCACTCAGTCAAGTGAATTTAAGTAACGAGGTATATATAAAATAGATCGGTTTGCTTGAAGCTAGTAAAAATATTCGCTACACGTCTTGCTTTAATTGGCAACTTTAACGAATTAATTCGTTCTATTTTACTCGAGTCAGCATTTGCAAACGAAGACGACCTCAGTCGTACAAAATGTTCTTTTGAAGGAGGCGTGGTCTGTAGGCATTTTCAAATAAGTGGAAAAACCTGGTGTCACAGATATAGCATAGCTCAAATACTGCAGTTCACACGCCTGGTGCATGCTCTGCAACAATGCTGTTGTGCATGGAATGAATCCAACATCGTGCACACATCTGGGCCCACACATAGGTGGTCTAGACTCGTGCGAAACCCCCTATTCGCTATTTGAAATAGTAGGCTACTTAAACGCCCTTAACCATATAGCCTACCGCTCGTCCCAGCTCTGTTTAAGGCTCTAGTGGGTGAGTAGGCGAAAGCCGAATGCAATGACAATAACTATTGCACTGCTTGAGTAGATGGTTCAGTAGTGCAACATCGTCAAAGCAACAGACCTTAGCACAGCCGAAATACATGGGCCACCTTTGAACGGGCCTTCAACACAACGGGGCGAAATCACCCTTCATAGTTGCACTCAGTCAAGTGAATTTAAGGAACGAGGTATATATAAAATAGATCGGTTTGCTTGAAGCTAGTAAAAATATTTGCTACACGTCTTGCTTTAATTGGCAACTTTAACGAATTAATTCGTTCTATTTTACTCGAGCGCTTCAGCATTTGTTGCCTTATAATTCTGTATTTGAGCAGCAACGCTATTTTGACGTCCTAATACGTCTTTATGGAATCAATTAATTGCACCTGTTGTTATATCAAATGAAATGTAGATGAATACATACACTGAGAGTGGGAGCACTTGAAAGCTTAGGGGAGGGGTGAAGGTTAGGCTACTTTTTCTTTTTCTTTCCTCTTTTTTTTTTTTTTGTCAGCCAATGCCCTTTTAATATTGCCCTGCTCATCTGACTGCACAGTAGTACAACAGAAAAAGGGCCCTGGTCAACAACAGTAAAGAAACTGAACACGGGGTGTGTTATAATGTATTACATTTTAAACTGATTTATCAAAATCACACGTGCCCCACACAGAGTGAATCCACAAAATGACTGGGAATTTTAAAGTAAATCTTAGACCTTGCATGTACCGGTCATAACAGTAATTATGGTCATAATCAACGTATCGCGATGTTATTTTAACAATTAAAGCAATTTATGTTTCCTATACGCGTACGTCTAAGAAAAAAAATAAGGAGTAGGCTACTGGAAGGCAAAAATAATTATAACAAATAAAAAATCTCCAAACCGTCCAATTGAATATGCTGGCTGTTATTAAAGCTTAAAATGAGGGAAACAACGCACATGTGATTATACAAAACCAAGCAGGACGTGGCAATATCTCCATTTAGCAGCAATGGTTTCACTTGTTTTTCATGCAGTTTCAGCAGCAATAGCGATGAACACACTGCTTTGAGTGAGATACGAAGGAAGAGAGAAAAAATAGGGCAAAGAGCACATTCCCCGATACAGCATGAGAAACCTTCGTTTAATATGTATTATTCTTGTCCCCTTTGCCAATGTGGCAATTTGAAACCCCCCTGGTTAGGGGACAAGGTGAGGGGGCGGAGGCTCCTTAAGGTTGTTATTTTCAATGCATACATTAGCAGTGCTTTGGACCCT
>NW_015631070.1:197012-229854 GCF_001515625.1 Sinocyclocheilus rhinocerous | reverse complement strand
GGGGGGGGGGGGGGTGAGAAACACGGAAGATTTAAATTTTTCCTAAAATAAACCTTTATATTTGGCTGAGATGTAAATATTCATCCGAACTGCAGAAATCATACTTTTTTTGGCTAGCTAAAAACACATATTTATGCACAACCTCGTGCAAACCTCCAGTACAATTTTACACTTTTTTTTTTTTCGCAATTAGAATGGCACTGTAAACGCACACAAAAAGCTCTATTTCAATGCATTCAGGAATGTATCCACAAACACAGCACTTGCAACAAAATAACAGAGCATTGCAATTAAAAACGGCACATTTTGTTTCGTTTTATATAGGCTTTACACCTGGAGCTGCGATATTTAAAAAAAAAGAAAAAGAAAAGTGGCACATCATGTTTCTACTTCTCTATTTCACTTGAGCTCGCAAAATCCTTTATTTCCCAAATCGTTTCTTTTACAGTTAACGTTACTGATTTAGACTGTGTAGAAAAACACGTGGAAAATACGGACTAGGCTTCCCAGATCCTTTTGCAAGTTAATCATTGACTTCTTGAGAATATGGTGAAGTTAGATGCTTTACATGGATTCCTCGGACTAAATACCCAACCACGTGGCTGCAACAGATCAACACTGATGACAATAGAAGAGAAAGAAAGGAGATTGTTCCCTCTGACTGAATGACAGCCTGACAGGCAAGACTTCTCAAACGCGAAGCCCTCTTGATATCCTCACCAGCGCGCTCTTCACATTTCTAACTACAGCCATGTTCGGGGGCTTCTATGGCACCCCATTCGTCGTTCTCCCCACCGAAGCCGACTCAACGTTGTCGTTTTTGCCCCTGAGCTCCCGCCATTTCCACCAAATCACCCGGATGCTACTCACAGACAGAAAGAGGACCCCCTAAATTTCATGAATGGTACCTGGCCAAGGGAGGGACAATCCTTGAAAGCAGAAGACACCGACAAAAAGAGAAAAAGTTGGACCGAAGGGAATTGAATATTCTTCAAATATCTTCGCACTCATCCTGCGAAACATAGTGCCATCCCGTCACGCTTGCGCATTCTTTCCCCTCATGGTCTAAAAAATCAAAACCGTAATTTATCCATGGCAAGCCAATGGCCCTCTTTGCTCAAGACTCCATCTTTGCCTAGTTGACATTCAGCTCTTGCTGAAGCAAATTCCTCATTTGCATGCGTCTTCGCGATTGGCCCGTTTCTGCGCTAGTCTTTGCCGCTTGAAGAACCATTGGTTGAAGTCAAAGGCCTTTAACTGTCTTGTGAATCCCGCGATAGGCTACTTTGACTGAAACGTCACCGTATAGTTTTAGTTTAACAATGAACACTCAAATTCTGCTCTCCATTCACAAATGTCTTCTTATGCTAGATTGAAAGACTACATGGATTGTAGTTTTTAAAGTAGCAGATTGCATGAAAACGGTTATTAAATTCCACGCCACAGGAACAAAAACAGTAAGGTAAATTTTAGAAACGTTTACTGTGAACTGTAGCCTACGTTTAAAAAAAATCCTAAAATAATTCTAATGGAATTTGATCATCATTTCTATCTCTAGAACTATCAGAATAGAGCTATCAAAAATAAACAAATAAGAATCCTATAAGAATATAAAAGGACCCTACTGCATTCTAATAAAACAGAAAAATAGGAATTTCTTCTTTTTTATCTTTTCATCATTTATCCAGACGGACCTTATGGGACTTGTAGAGAATCTTATAGGATTCTTACTGATCTACAAATAGAAATGTCAAATTTCTACAAATAGAAGTTCCATTAGAATTGAGGATTATGTGACTTTTCCACTTGAATGCAGGAAAAAGACACATTTATTTGCACTTGCATGCAGAAAACCATAATGACCATTTCAAATATTTAAAAAAAATTATACGCTGTACAAATAACCTGCAGTTGTTAACAAAAGAGCTATATCTGCCTGATTTAACCGATAAAATTTAGTTTTGTTGATATGAATTGATGTATACAGATCAGTGATGTTAAATAATTGATGTTTAATCATTTTTTTAGTGTAGGCTACATTCAATAGTTGTTATAGTTGTATGTTTCCCATTTGTTTTTCCAGTCAAATTTAACATTTAACTATTATATAGGCTATTTAATCTAATTTCTGTTAGCCTAATACAGACAGTTTGAAAAGAAAATCAAATTCCAATTTGCTTTGGTGGGCCTAATGCTTTGCAAGAATTTGATGGCCCCGCTGATTTTTGTAGGCTCTCAGAGACGACAGCTTAGAGAAGCAACTGTGGAATGCACTGGGAAAGCTATAGGTCTTCGAGATAGATATGGTGACCCGAGGAGAGAGAGGAAGGGGGGCCCTCAGTGGAGGCCCTTTGGTTGACGCCTAGAGGAGGGCAGCGGCCTGTAAAATCCAGCATTCCTGACCAATGGAGCTTAAATAATGGCATTGTCCGGCGGAAAAGAACCGCCTCTCTCTGTCTTACTCTCCCCCGTTTACTGCGGGGACCTGATTGTGTAGCTAATCGGCAGAGAGCGTTTGATCCAAAGCAGAGCGTGAATTCAGTATGCAGCAGACGTATCAAGAGGGACACCCTCCTCTCCCTCTCCCCTTCTATAATACACACACACACACACACACACACACAAAAGGACCTATATCCTAGCTATACCTTCTCAGTGCACTGTGTGTTTGTTTGGAGTAGGTATAGAGAGCAAATAAGAAGCAGAACATGCAGGAAGGGGGGCCCTCAGTGGAGGCCCTTTGGTTGACGCCTAGAGGAGGGCAGCGGCCTGTAAAATCCAGCATTCCTGACCAATGGAGCTTAAATAATGGCATTGTCCGGCGGAAAAGAACCGCCTCTCTCTGTCTTACTCTCCCCCGTTTACTGCGGGGACCTGATTGTGTAGCTAATCGGCAGAGAGCGTTTGATCCAAAGCAGAGCGTGAATTCAGTATGCAGCGGATACTCCTCTCCCTCTCCCCCGCTATAAAACACACACACACACACACACACACGAAAGGGCCTATATCCTAGCTATACCTTCTTAGTGCACTGTGTGTTTGTTTGGAATATAGAAAGCAAATCAGAAGCAGAACATGCAGGCCTTGGGATGAGTGTTCTGGGAAGGTTTAAAAATAAAATCTAAAAAGAATGTTTTTAGAATGTGAGGAACTGGTTCTGAAAATAACTTAATGGGAACCCCATACTAATGTTAAAGGGACCTTGTGTGTTTGCTGGGTAGGCTACATAAATCATGGCATGGCATCGAAAAGCAACCGAAACCCTTTGGCCGTAAACCCATTAGCAAAATAGCATGCTCAAATTTGCATGCACTTCACAATTGTCAACGAACCATTAACCCTCTTCGCATGCAACGGTTAATATATAGCCTGTGTTCTTGTTTTGTTCGTGATGCACGTGCTGCCCTTTGTGTCCATGTGATCTCGAGGCGGAATAAGGAATGCCACGCGCTCAAACTTTCAAAACACACACACATGCGCACAAGCAAGAGTTTACAGTAACCCGACTATTTTTACGCATTTGAATTTATAAATATGTATACACGGTTAAATGAACAAGAATAAAATATGTACAGAAAATCTTATTTACTTTATTTTTTTTTATTTTTTTATTTTTTAGAAATGGTGTTTTTTTTAGGCTTATAAACTTATGTTAAGTATTTCATTAGATCAAATGCTTCAGTGATTTGTATATTATATGCTGTAAACATTTCGCTTTAATTGTTTAAGACCAAGTGCAATATTAAAAAATAATAATTTAACTTGATTTAAATTGGAGTTCGTTCTGTGTATATTCCTACAAGAAAAATAAAACGTTCTTATTCAGCCAACCCATGTTACATTTGAGGAAGAGAGGAAAATATAGAAAATCTCCGCCTCTTTAGTGACCATGTGACCAAACCCTGTTGGTCACGCCCACGTCCCAGCAAAGAAGTAAACTCTTGTGTGTTTGCTAAAAGGTAGTTTGCGCTTATTTTTGTTTATTCACACGGCTTTGTTATTGATGTTTTATTATCGAAATGTCTACAAATACATCGTTCCAAGACATTTTGTACAGACAGATTTTGGCCAATTATTTTAAATAGCCTATACACACAATTACTGCACTTCTCTCATATAAGCTCAAAACTTTCATTTCATTTACAGTTGTTTTCACTCAAACATTTATGTGTAATTTCACCATGAAAGTATCTTAGAAAACCTCATGGTACGTTTGTCTTCCAGGTTTAATTGCAGCAGTGTAGCCTATATGTTTTTCTACACTCTTGAAATTGAACAAACATATTTAAAGCTGTAGGATTTTGCTAGAACTAAATATCTGAGATCAAATAAAATGTTTGTAATAAAATAACGAAGCATTTTGATGCATCTTTCTGGATGCATGTCTGTTTGTGTTTCATGTGAACAACAGTTTAGCTGTTAATGAGAAACAAAACAAAATGAACCACAGGTGTTTTAGCACAAATCTTGTAAAGCATCACAAAAATAAATCAAACTCTTGAGTTGTATTTTAGAGGGTTAGTGTGTGTAATTTATTATAGTTATTACATGACATATAAATAAGTGTGATCAGAATAAATCTCACATTTAGAAGTAAATAACATTTCCGAACAAATAGCTCAAGGTCCTGCAGCATGTACAATTTTCAGAAATGTGGATATGTGTCAAGCAGCTCATACATATCATTGTGTTTTATGTAATGATTAAATAATTATAATAATGAAAAAATAATTCGCTTGCAGTTTATGCTGAATTTTAATTTTAATGTGCAAAATGTATGTTTTATGTGCAAAAACATCTGACACCATTTTGGTTCTTAATATTTAAAACAAGTTTGCAGTAAATATTCAACAAAAGGAATGTATCAATGACTCACTAAAAACATATTTAATTGAAATACTTGCTTCTATTTAATTTAATATTTAATTTAATTGAAGTATGTATTTAAGTGAATTAGTACATATCTATCTATCTATCTATATAACATGTAATTTTTTTGCAATGCATTCCTCTTTGCTTGTGAATCTTAAGCAATAAATCTGCATATAATGAAGGAGTATAGGTTTAGTAGTTGTTTCTGTTTTGGTGAAATGACTCAGACACCATTCACTTAATTTGAGTGTTTTTTTGTTTCCTCTTTAATTCATACATTTCCTTCTGTTTGTCTCTCTCTTCTATCTCCTCTCACTCTCTCTCTCTCTCTCTCTCTCTCCCTTGCACCTCTTCTTTTCTTTCCACCCCCTCTCTCTGACTCTTCAGGCAGCCTCCAGCTCCTTGCCGTACCACCACCCCCCGCCCCAGCCTCCGTCCCATCCCGTCCCAGCCCCCCAGCTCCTGCTACAATCTCTCCTAATTGCATGCATGACATTCCAGCTGGGTGGGTGGCATAGAGCCTTCTGTACACTGTAAAGTGTTATAGCAGGAACTGGAGAGCTTTTTAGAGCTGAGTGACGTGCAAACACAGACATATTAATGCAGGAGCATGTCATGCACTTTCACTATATCCCTGTGAACTCTCATTACATTTTCAGTATATTTTAAATATACTGCCTGATCTGTATATAATGAAAGACTAACATTTTACAAGTTATTTTCATCCATTAACACTTTAGGTTAAAACTATTTTATTATTGGTATTTGTTATTGTTATACTCTATTTTTTTCTTGTCATTAGTTGTTTTGTATATGCTTTGACAATATTGTATGTTAATGCAATTATGCTTTCAAATGAAAACGTAATACTTGTTTTTGCAGCTGTGTGGAAAAGGTCTTTTTCCTATGTTTATTTAACATTTAAAAGCACGAATGGTTTTTGTTCTCATTTTTTAACATTTATGGACAGTATGATTTCTAAGCAGCATCGAAAAGTAGAAAAATAAAAAACGATTGGTTTGTCAAAAAGAAAAAATCTGTTATCAGTTTGTTTTTTGTGTTTTTGGTAATATTTGACAATGAGGTCCCATTAGTTACATTAGTTAATAAATTAACTAACATTAACATTGTGCATTACATTTATCACTATACTATATATATATATATATATATATACAATTGTTCATTGTTAGTTCATAGCTCACAATATATTGAAATGAACCTAAATAATTAAGAAATGCATTTAATAAAATTAATAAAAGGATTTTTCATTAATAGTTCATGTTAATTATAATGTAGTTAACTATAATGGTAACTAATAGAACCTGTTGCTAGCTATTACCGTTTTAATGTTGTCATTTATATATTTTTATATTTTAGTCAGAACATGTCATAGTTTTACAAGATGTTTACATTAAAAATATATATTTGTTAAATTTATTTTGACAATCTTTCCCGTCTGCCTTACGTTTGTTGCTGTCAAAAATGAACAAACGCACTGTGAATCAAAACATCATGACTGTTCAATCACCTCAACCAACGCTCCCTCCCAATACACACAGATGTGTCTCTCACAGGACACTCAATCTCTCTTTTCAGCAAGGTGCCGGAAATGCTTTCTTGAATGGAAATGGAAATAATAAGATATCCAGCATTATTGCCAGATGTGAGCTCCGGCATCATCAACCTTCCTCTTTCCTCTCTTCAGACTAGTCAATAACCCCTCTTATGGTTTCCTCGCTCCCCCCACTCGCCCCTTGTTCTCCGTCTTGCTCTCTCTCCCCTTCTCAAAAAGGAAACCGGTGGACCCCCGGGTGACCTCTGACCCTCAGAGGTCAGCATCCATAGAATTCCCAGATGTCAGAGTTTAGAGCCACTGCACAGGGTCTCAGGTTTCGTGCATATCCATGTGGCGCCAGGCCACTGCTCCGCTCCATACATACCACCCAGATCCCACTACATACCTGCTATTCAGCCTACAGGCTCGGTATCAGTGTTGCTGCCTAGCAGAGCGAGAATCTGCAGAACGAACAAAAGGTGGCTGTTTGGTGACGTCACAGAAGAACTGATTGATCATTGTTGGGTCAATAAATGTAATGGATTTTTGGTTTGTTTTCTTTGTTTCATTTTTAGGAATAATGATCCATTTTCACTGCTTATTCAGAGGATGCCATTTTTAAACATTGAGTCTTTTATAGCTTATTTAATTTCAAAGTTGAAAAAATTAAATATCTAAAGCCAACAGCAATTTAACTTGGATTGAAGCCTTACATTTTTTTGTATTTTAACTCACTATACATTTCAAACTCTCACATTAAGAGCAAAAAAAAAAAGGTTTATTTTAATTTCATTTCATTTAATTCACCTATTAAAATCTCTGCATCTTAATATATTCAAACTTATACCATGTGTAAAAATGTTTCTATAATTAATTTGACAGGATCTAGATAGTTTTGTTATTTCCTGTCAAATATAATTGAATACACTCTTTTGCAACAAACATCCATCTCAGTCATCCACGTAAACACTATCACCTTTTTGCCTCGTTTGCAAGTCATTAAAACAGTCTATAAAGTGAAATAAATGTAATCAAATTTTAGATGACATTAGACAGAAAACATGTAACCTTGAAAAGAAAACATTTACTTGTTTTGTAATTCTGTTATTAAGTTGAAAATAAAAATAAACATTTTTGTTTACAATTATTTTTTGTTACTTAAAAGTTAAAGTTCATCCAATTTTATTATGAGTTTTATGACGATCCTTAAATTTGTGGCATTTGTTAACTTCCATTATGGATTTTACGAACGTACACGTTATGAAGTTATTTTTATTCTTTCACTTTTAACAACTAAATTTATGAATGACCCCTATTGAGACATAAAACTGGCGGTCCATTCATCTAAAACTATTGGAGCTCATCTTTAAAAGCGATTAAAGGTCACAGAGATGTCTGACATTCCTCAGTATGCACGCGTGTGTGTGTGTGTGAGAGAGAGTAAGTGTGTGTGTGTGTGTGTGTGTGTGTGTGAGTGAGTAAGTGTGTGTGTGTGTGTGTGTGTGTGTGTGTGAGAGAGAGAGAGAGAGAGAGAGTAAACTGGCCAGTTTAAGGCCTGGTGTCTCTGTATGAGAGTGTGTGAGAGAGAGAGAGAGTAAGTGTGTGTGTGTGTGTGTGTGTGTGTGTTGGGAAGAGGCGGGTCTATGTAAAGTGCTCATTTGTTGTCACATCCATGAATACTCAGGCGCGCTTTAGTTTTTCTACATCTTCGAAAGGCAATCGATTTTTTCGTTGATTTGTAACTGTTTATTAGATATTCCACGCGTTTTAACAGCTGATATGCTGTTTAGCAAAATGTATGTTCTTGAAGCGTGTAGACGGAAGTTTAAAAAAATAGCCTAACTGGGCTGAAAACGGAAAACCGCTTTAAATCGTGCAAATAATAGCAACATCGATAAGACGTTTAAGTTCTTAATTAAACAAATATCTTAAGGCTGTTGTTTACGTGTCAGTTTGTCCGTCTGTTTTAACAGTGGCGTTGTTAAAACCGTTTTAATTTGCTTGTTCCATCATTGCAAAAACGAAAAATATTGTTTGTGCAAGCAACAACAGTTTTATTTGATCGAATTACTAAATTACTTTTGAAAACGACGTTTAAACGAATAAAACAGAAAACAACTAATACAATGGCCAAACCCTCCTTCAATATATTTTTATTTGAGTTTGCTAAAATGTTTCAGAGCTTCAAATGCTTCAAAAAACATAATAGAAAATCTGAAAAGTTATGCTTCTCTTTGTCAAATTATTTATTACTTTAGTATCTTTTTTCTTTATAATGTCTACATCGACTAGCCTACATCTTTGTTTTCATCCTTGCTCCTTGTGTTTATTTATTTATTTATTATGTTTTTTTTTTCTTCTTCTTCTTTAATGTAAACTCTGTGTTTGTCTCAATGGAAGTGTCTTACATTGTTGGTTGTTCCCTGTCTTGTTATGTACATTAAGCAATAATAAAAAAAATAATAATAAATAGAAAAACTAATACAATGGCCTTCCACAGAAGAGTGTTTTTCTGGTTTATTTGTTGAAGAAAAACATTTTATTTGTTCAATGTTACTGTGTTATTTCAGATTCATTTGTTTTCATATGAACTTTATTTCTATGTTCAAGTATTTCACAGCCTTATGGACTTGGATAATTGTTTAAATAATACGTTTAAAAAGATAAACTAATTGTTAGGACACCAAATGACCACAAAGTATGAGTTACAAAGAAACGTTTGTTAAAATTGAGCCATTTCTGTAATGATTAGGATCTCAGTAATTACAAGAAATGCCATTTCTTTCATCATTTGTATTGATTAACATTTATCTTTTTTTTTTTGCAAGATTACAGTAGCTTTGAACATTTTCAAAAATCTGCTCCATGAAAAATATAGTTTAACACATCAAGTAACAAGCATTCACTTTATACAAAAGTAGGTTCTTTAAGTGATTTTTCTTTGCTTTCTCATGTTTAGGTTAAATGGCAATTAAAAATAAAAGTTACACTCAATAAGAAACAAAATGCATGCATTTTTAGTTTCACAAATAATATTTTCATTCTCTAGTTCTAGTTAATGGTTCATATTTTCATTCATCTACTGGTGCTTTAAAGAACCTAAAAACAATTACACTGATCTGAAGAAGGTGTAACGTGACATCAAGACGTTTTTAAAGCTCAAAGAACCATATTCTTAAAAACTTGATAAGAACAGTGATCTTTGCTAAACTTCAGGTGAAAATAAAGATTAATTCATTCAGTTTTTTTTTCAAAATGCAAACACAACCTTTAAACTTCCTGAGAATGTTCAGAGAATTTTAACACAGAAATATATATGGAAAAAAAAATCTGTGATGCTTTCCATGGAAATGAAAAACCAATCTTCATTTCTTAAATGAATAAAACATACCGGATTCTTCCTTAGAAATATATCACTCAATTTTGTGATATCAAACATTATGATTAAGATCATTTAGGATCTAAATGACAGTAGATAACAGAAGATTTTTCATTTCTAAATACCAAAAACCCCTGATGATGTGAGGATGAGGATGATAAAAATCCCACAGTGATAGCAGAGAGAAACAATGACCTGTGAGTAATTACTCGTTGCTTTTATTAAAGTGTCCCATGATGGATGGATGCCGGCCTGTCCCACTGTGGTCTCCTGTTCCTACTGAGAACATTTTTTTTTTTTCAATCCGATCATGCATGTGAGAAGGCGAAATAAGTCAACAAGAATTACATTTTCATAAAATGCAACAAAAACCAGCGTCCATCTGTGTGAGGTGGTGAGTTCAGCACATGGAGGTGGTCTCTTGTTTTTCTGCATACGTGTGATGAAGAGAGTTCCCGAACATGTTGTTTTCAACATTTTCCCGGCCCCTCGGTGGTCCTCCATGTGAGTTCAGCACATGGAGGTGGTCTCTTGTTTTTCTGCATACGTGTGATGAAGAGAGTTCCTGAACATGTTGTTTTCAACATTTTCCCGGCCCCTCGGTGGTCCTCCATGGTGTGTGTGTACTTGTGTGTTAGCGCACAGGTTTGACTTCAGACGAATTCCAGCTCTTTGAGGTCTCGCTGCACATACCTAATGCAGGAAAGGTCAGAGGGCAACAGCCCCTAGCTAAAGGCATGGCCTTGATGTGAGGACCCTGTTCAAACAATAAAGGAATCCCAGGTTCCCAACTAAGAGTGAGTGAAGGATGGAGGAGGGCAGCAGCAGACAGTGAGCGGGGGAAGAGGAGAAGGTGGCATCTGAACATAGAATCAGAATCAGAATCAGAATTAGCTTTATTCGCCAGGTGTGTGCAAACACAAGAGGAATTTGTTGTGGTTTTTTTAAGGTGCTCCTGGTACATACATACATGCATACATACATATCTGACATGAGAACAGAAAAAAAAACAAAAAACATTTAAATAGTAAAAACTTAACAATAAATAATGTGTATCTGGAATGTATACATTCCAGATACTGGAATGTATCTGGAATGTATACTGGAATCTGGAACAGTAGATTTATGTACAGATTTGTGCATTATTTACTCTATAGAACTGTATAAATAAAGAGATATGCATATGTATTTACATTGAGAAATAATACTTGAGAAATAGATATGAAATCTTGGAAAGATAGACGATTACTTTGAATTCTTACATCTATGCGACACTTGAAAATATTGAAAGACTATTGAAAGTAAATCATGTCTTAATTTTCTTAATATACGCTCTTAGAAATAAAGGTTCTGTGGTTTTTTTAAGGTGCTCCTAGTACATACATACATGCATACATAATGTCTTAATGTCTTAATTTTCTTAATATACGCTCTTAGAAATAAAGGTTCCAAATGTGGTTTTTCGCAGCGATGCCATTGAAGAACCATTTTGGGTTCCCCAAAGAACCTTTCAGTGATCAGTTCCTAAAAGAACCATTTTGTTTTTGTGTGAAAAACATTTTAATAATCTAAAAAATATTTTTTTGTGTGGAATGGAAAGGTTAAAGGTTCTTCATGGAACCATGGATGCCAATAAAGAACCTTTATTTTTATCTAACGCTCTTTTTCTTCTTCAAAATTTGTGGTGCATGGTTTGAGACATACAGTCAGAAGAATCAGAAAGATATTGGGATATGCTTACAGCTACGCAATTTTTTTTTTCATTTATACAAAGTGTGACACTCTTTAACTATACCGATCAAAAGAACTTAACCTGATTTTCTGTTTAATAATGGAAATACATTAAAATTCTAACAACTTATTTTGAAAGCTACTGCATGATTATATAATTCAGTGATCAGATGATCTGGCAACATGCATTTTAAAAGTTCAATTCATTTAAAGAAAAGCAACATTGTGAAATATCATTCACATTTAAAATAACAGTTTCTATGTTTTAAAATGTAATTTATTCCTGTGATGTCAAAGCTGTATTTCAGCATCATTACTTCACATGATCCTTCAGAAATCATTCCAATATGCTGATTTGATGCTCAAGAAATATGTTTTACTATTATCACCATTTAAAACAGTTGTGCTGCTTGATATTATTGTTGTGGAAACCAAAGACTTTGATGAACAGAAAGTTTAAAAACAGCCTGTATTTGAAAAAGAAATCTTTTGTAACATTATAAATGTCTTTACTGTCACATTTGATCGATTTTATGTTTTCTTGAAGATTATTATTATAATGCATAAACCTATATTTACATTCAGCATTTCTTCAATATGTATGCCACTAAAAGCAATCGAGTTCCAGATGTATTAAAAATACAGCTTTCCCCACTTTCCTCTCCATCACACCTTGCACCTTTCCTCACAGCGGAGTGCCAGAATGCTTCATATTCCCTGCATATCTCATAAATATGTGTGAAGATGAGAGTAGGAGGGGAGAAAGATACTGATAAAGGAGAGGAAAAGGACAGGAGACAGGAGAAGGTCAAGTAGAAGAGATTGGCAACTATTAACCTGATATCTGAAACAGTATCCATGTCCATGATTAAGTGAACATGAGAGCTTAAATTATCTGATGATTAAGTTGCTTCTTAATTAGTGCTGGTTAGCGCAACAGCACTTATGTTCTTATGCTCCATAAAAATCAGTAAAGATTTCCCAGCAAAAAGTGTGCCACGAGCTGAAGGTGGATAGTTTTAAAATGTTTTACTTACTAAAAAAGCATAAACTATCAGTCAGATGAAAAAAGGCATGCATTTTAGAGCTTTGATCATATTGTTAATTTTGTTGCCTTAGAAATAAGACACACTATGCTTTATAGGGTTGAAGAGATAACGTTTGTGAATCTTCTTTTCTTAGCAAGTTTAGCATGTAAGAAAGCACTCCAGTTGAGTTGTTTTAATGCATATGTGACCCTGGAGCACAAAACCAGTCTTAAGTCGCTGGGGTATATTTGTAGCAATAGCCAAAAATACATTGTATGGGTCAAAATGATAGATTTTTCTTTTATGCCAAAAATCCTTAGGATATCAAGTAAAGATCATGTTCCATGAAGATATTTTGTACATTTATACCGTAAATATATCAAAACTTAATTTTTGATTAGTAATATGCATTGCTAAGAACTTCATTTGGACAACTTTAAAGGCGATTTTCTCAATATTTCGATTTTGTTGCACCCTCAGATTCCAGATTTTCAAATAGTTGAATCTCAGCCAAATATTGTCCTAACAAACCATACATCAATGGAAAACGTATTTATTCAGCTTTCAGATGATGTATAAATCTCAATTTTGAAAAATTGACATGCGACTGGTTTTGTGGTCCAGGGTCACATATTTGTAGGATAATTTCCTCAAAAATGAAGGTAATGATGATGAAAAACTACATAGAAAAAAACAAGACAACAAGTGAGATCTTCACAGTCAATAGTCTAGTAGTCACAGTCTAACAGTTTTAATGGTTAAGATAATTTCCCCCATCCTGCCAGTCAGTTCCTCCCTCCCTCAAGCTTTCATCCAACATATACTGTGATGTTTATAGTGTACATCTGAAAGGGAAGCCATCAAAACCTCTTGAAATTCATCAGAGGGAAAGCAAATGAGCGCTAGAGAGAAAGAGAAACAGCAGCAAATAAGTGCTGTTTGTTCGTCCATGTCTGTAATTTCATCCATCCTAGGCCCTGTAATCATTCATTTGTCTCTCTCTTTGTCTGCTGCTTTACGGTCCTCCTCCTTCAACGTGGTGCATGTTCTCTCATTCTTAAACACAGCCTTTTTCTTGCTTTAAACATGTTTATGTGTCTGTCTGTGAGTAAGAGAGGATGAAAGGGACAGAAAGAGGCAGAGGGTGCTGGTGAAAAGTGGCCAATCATAGAAATATGACTCATCTCATGGAATCAGTGTCACACACATGCATGAAGACTACATGTAAAACTCTTTGCGGATTGATGTTCTAGTTTCTCCTTGACCATATACGTTCTGGTTTTGCACAATAAAACAGTGACAAAGAGGATCTGGATCATAATTTCGTCGGTTTATGTGTCAGCCAATAATCTGTGTGTGTGTGTGTGTGTGTGTGACAGTCCAGATGAGTCAATACTGTAGGAGGCAGGCATTGTTGGTTGGATGGGTTTAATTGATCACTCCGCTGAAGGAGACAAACTCACTTCCACCCTCCCTCTGCCATCTGTGGGGTCACAGACACACGCTGATTTCAGCAAAGCCATGCACTTTGTCGTTCCTGTATTTTCTAATTGGCAGGATTTCACATGAACAGTTGCTGGGCAGTGAGCTGAACCCAACAATCTGTTTGAAGAATCAAGAGATTCTCGCAATGTTAAGTCGCCACCTAGTGGCCATCGAATGCGATTGCATACAGCCTCCGTATGGAAAAAAATATATAAAAAAAATAAAAAAATAAAATAAAATCTCATTTATTTCTGCTAGACATCTTGGCGTATTGTAGCCTATATTGTACCTTATGGTTGTTTATATAAACCAGTAGATGATAGGCTATATCAAGGCAGTTATGTAGGTTATGATAATGATATATTTGTTAGAATTTATTTTTTAAAATTCATTTCAATTTGTTTTAATAGTAGTATTTTAATTTGTGCCTTTTAATTTCATTTTGTTGAATATATTTGTGTTTATTCATTATTTGATTATTAAATATGACTGAAATACCACTAAATCGCATACAGTACATTTGAACTGCACATGGATTATGTGATGTGGATTATGACATTTTAAACTTCAGTATTTCATTTTTTTTATTATGTTGTTCTTAACAAAATAAAATAATACAATAAAACAAAATAGGTTCCTTTTGTGACAGCTTATGCTGAATAAAAGTCAACATCGCCTAAATGAACTGTGTGATTTTTTCTTGGACAGTAACAGTGGAAATGTTGGTACTTTTTGTTGCCAAATATTCACTGGAGTGATGTGGATAAATGGAGTGATGCGAGTGGAAAAATGTGACAGCTAGCAGTCTTCTGGAAGAAAACTGACAACAAAATGACTAGAAAACGTCACAATCTCAGTTCCTTTGAAACTAGGAACGTGTACTGTGTACTGTATTGAGCAACTGCGTTCAATTATAGGTAACAGAACCATATGTCAGACACTAAGTTGTGAATAGAGTCTCTCTGTATCAAAGAGAGGGAATCAAACAAGCTATTATAGAGCAAATCACTGTGATTGAATTTGCCTTCGGGATGCAGTTTATGCACCATGTCATGTGGAGACTGGAAATGAGAGATAGGCCTACTGTGATAAAGAAAACCACCTGATCAACTTAATTCTTCAAGGTTGAAAATATTGACAGTAATCCTTTTTATATGTAATAGTTAAAAACTAAAATGCAAATGTAATGAATCTGAGTGAGTGATGACATAATTACAGAATGTTGCAGTCTGCTTTCTGGATTGGCATGGAAACAAACCATATGGGCAGGCTCAGTTAAATTAATTATTACTTTTCCTTTTTCCATTTTTTAAGAATGCTGAGCATTGTTGAGTATTTCTAAATAAATAACACTGCATCTTTCACTGGCTGTTTTATTTCTTGGTACAGAACCTTATTTTCAGATATGACAGAGGCTTTTAAAATTAGTTTTTTAAAATTAAAACTTTTTATTATGAGGAATTGATCTTATGTATTCCGTATTTATTTGCATGAAGTTTAATTTGTTGACTAAATAACCTTTTAAAAAAGTTTTGACATTTGCCAGTTATTGATCATTTTAAGGCAAAACATCTTCACATTTTCCATGTATTTTTAATATTAATTTATACTATATGAATTTTAATATTCAATAATTGTAATTTTGTGTATAGTGTATAACCCATTATATATGTATGTATGTATGTATGTATGTATATAAGTATAATTTCTCAAATTGTGAATAAAAATGAAATGGGTCAATATATTTAATATTATTTTGTTATATTGATATATTATATTGTTGTTTATTAGTTTGTTGTTATTATTAATTATTATTATTATTACAATTACATGTTTTTATTATTTAATTTTAATCGCTATTTTAAATTTAGTCTGGGCTTTTATTTTGAAAAAACACGAACAACCCGGAAGTTAACATGCCTAAAGAAGTAGCTGCATCACATACCGGTGTGTTATCTCGATTGTTGGTCTAAAAAGTCTAATTTTAGCTTTAGTTATTAACTTTAAAATAAGATATATACTTTTGTTATTTCATTGTCAGGTCCCGTTGATGTTTGTGACAGATAAATAAAACCAGCAGCGATGAGGACTGTGTTTATGGTGGCTGAGAAGCCCTCTCTGGCTCAGTCCATTGCCAAAATCCTCTCTAAAGGTGAGTCTGTATGATCTTTATAAAAATTAAATATACTGCATATAATTACAGGTGCCCTAATTTATAAACAGGGGATTAATTGATTTGGTGTTCCAGCTCCTTCAAATAAAATAGCCCCCCTGATGTCTTATTTGGTCCTGTTTGACATTCATTCATTAATATTACATTGATATATCCCTTCAGCAGATGGACAGTTGTCATTACACGTCAAATGAGATGCTAGACTAAAAATATGTTGAATAGCACGTTTCTAATTATTTTATAATTGTCTTTCAGTTTTTTGGCTACATACTAATGTTGTTTGTTTAGGACGATAAGCATTACTATTCAGTAGACTTCTTTGTGGTTGACATTAAATTTAAGTGACGGTATTATAATAATTAAAATTGAATCCAGTGCATGAACTGTTAGACCCAGTGCTAATTCTGTCTGGATGTAGCACATATACAGGCGATATTGACATCCTCGAATTCCAGTGCGTAAGTTGGGCATATTGGTTTTTTTCTGAGAAATGGCATTTTGATTGCAATGGGGACGCTCTCCAGACTGAAGGAGCTGTCGACCCCCTCACAGGAATGACTGTTCAGGCAGTTTGCTTCATAGATGATCTGTGGCACACGGTCCAGGTCGATGTTCTTCCTGTTATTGGTGCAGAAAAATATTTCTATATTCAGATATATTCAGAATTTGATGGTCTGTAATTGTCCTAATTGGCATCAAAATGCGTGCAGTGTCTTTCAGATTAGATTGTTTGCATTTTTATGTATTTTCATTTGTCAAATTCTGAATTGTTACAAACTTTTATAAGAAAAGGATTGCATGCATCCTGTATAAAATGCACCTGCAGTATACTTTCCCTTTTGCTGGCTATGAATCCATATTTTAAAAAGGCTTACAAATCTGCTGTACTCACTCGTAGCTCCATGCGGCGACGCTGCGTTCGTTGATCCTGCTGGGCAGGTTGATGAGCTGTGCATGGTACTCTTTCAGCGTGGAGGAGCAGTAGGTGTGCTCCATGCACTGGGCCATGATCGGACTGCACTGGCTCGGGTTCAAGACCAGCAGAAAAACGCTCAGGAGTCCTTGAATCTGAGCGGGAGAGTGAGAAGTAGGCAACAAACCATCAGTATTTATTAGTTTGCACCTGTCACCGGTGGACACCTTCATGGATTGTGGTCATTCCATAGCTACTGCCAAAATATAACGCCTGCATTCACAGATGCAGTGTAACTCAATCCAGCCATACTAATCAACAACAACAAGTGCTTTCGAAGAACCGAATTAGCCAGATCCTGATTAGCGCGATGATATCATCTTGGATGTGACATTTAATCTCGGATGTAATAAGCGACGTACGAAGAACAGGCCCCAGCAGTGTACATTGGCATTATTCAAATTAAAGTATAATCATAGATTCCATGTGTCCCTTAGTCTATATTAAATACATCAGTGATGAACAATAAATAAATATAGTTTACTAAAACATTGTCTTGGGCTCTCGGTTATTGCAAGGTATTACAGATAAATAATAAAATAAATACTAAAAATGTATTTTATCCTAAACTATTGGATGCTCAGTTTTAGTTTAGTGATACATGTATATCAGCCAGGGCACTTTTGGCCAATTTAATTTATATAATTTCTAAATTTTTGAGAAATGTTTTTTTAATTTTGGGTAAATATTAATAATAATTTGATTTCAGCAATTTTGTTTACCTATAATTTTCCATGTATTATATATATATATATATATATATATACACTGTATAAGTACTTAAATGTACTTAACTACCTTTCAAAAGTTTGAGGTCAGTTTTTTTTAAAGAAATAAACATTTTTAGCAAGGATTCCTTAAACTGATCAAATGTGACAGTAAAGACATTTATAATTTTACAAAAATGTAAATGTAAAAAATAAAATGTATGATGGTTTCCATAAAACTAATAGGCAGCACAACTCTTTTCAAGATTGATAAAAAAAAGAAATGTTTCTTGAGCACTCTTCTGTTGAACACAAAAGAAGATATTTTAAAGAATGATGGTAACTAAAAAGATTTGGGTCACAGTGAATTCTATAGTATTTTTTTGTTCATACTATGGAAGTCAATGGGACCCGAAAGCAAAGAAAGAAATGCAAACAAGTCTTGAAGGACATGAAGTTATAAGAAATGTATGAGGTCTTGAAACATTTCTTTTTATTGCCTTTCACTTACAGGTAGCTGTTCATCCCGAAAAGGCCTGAATGGAGCATGTTCAGTCCATGAGTACACAGGAAGCTTCATGGGCCAAAATGTGAGGTTCAAGATGACGTCAGTGTGTGGACATGTCATGAGTCTGGACTTCATCGGCAAGTATTTTGTCTTCAGTAGGACTGCTTTTAAAATACAAGCAAAATGTGTATTTAAAAAAAAAAAAGTTGAGTGCCTGAGTATTTTAGGACACTTTGATGAATAGAAAGATCTAAAGATCAGCATTTATCTGAAATAACAAGCTTTTGTAACATTATACACTATAACATTCAAAAGCTTGGAGTCAGTATATTTTTATATTATTATATATAATTATATATTTTAGGGAAAAATGATAGAAATTAATACTTTTTTTTGCAAGGATGCTTTAAATTGATCAAAAGTGATGATAAAGACATTTATAACGTTACAAAAATTTCTATTTCAGATAAATGCTGTTTTTCTAAACTTTCTATTCATCAAAGAAACCTGACAAATTCTACTCCGCTGCGTTCAACATAATAATAATAATAATAATAGGAATATATTTTTTTTGAACAGCAAATCAGAATATTAGAATGATTTCTGAAGGACCATGTGACTGGAGTAATGATGCTAAAAATTCAGTTTTGAAATCGCAGGAATAAATTACATATTGAAATATATTCAAATAGAAAACAGTTATTTTAAATAGTAAAAATATTTCAAAATTTTACTGTGTTTTTTTTGCTGTACTTTGGATCAAATAAATGCTAGGCTTGGTGAGCAGAAGAGACTTCTTTAAAAAACATTAAAAATCATACTGTTAGACTGGGAGGGTATGCGCAAGACAATGCAAACTTGACTTGTATTATTCCCTATCCTTAATGTTTTGCAGGAAAATATAACAACTGGGATAAAGTTGATCCAGCTGAGTTGTTCAGTAAAGCTCCGACTGAGAAGAAAGAAGCAAACCCCAAACTAAATATGGTCAAATTCCTTCAGGTGACTTTCATTACCTGACTGATTATGTTGTATCTATTGTCTAAAATAATTAAACATTTAGACAAACTATATTTAAAGACAACATGTAAGCCTGTCAAAGAATTTATAATTTCTATTCTATAATGTAATTATACTATAGTAAATGTAATAACAATATTTTAACAATTAAGTCTTAACATATTTAAAAACCCTTCCATAAATCTTTAAATAACAAAGTTGCTGTTTATTGACAGGTTGAAGCAAAAGGTTGTGACTATGTTGTCCTGTGGTTGGATTGTGATAAAGAAGGAGAGAACATTTGTTTTGAGGTGAGTCTGAATCTACTGAAAGAAAATACAACCTAAGATTGTTCATATAACTGGGCCTGAGGTGTTCAGTCCAGTTTTTTGAGTGTGTGTTTTCTTGATTTGTTTGTGTTGTACCATCTCAGGTGTTGGATGCCATTCAGCCGCTGATGAATAAGTCTTACGGTAATGATTGTACCGTGTATCGAGCAAAGTTCAGCTCCATCACAGACACGGATATCTGTAACGCCATGAACCGACTCGGAGAACCCAACAGGAACGAGGCTCTGTCTGTAGATGCTCGTCAGGAACTGGACCTCAGGATTGGCTGTGCTTTCACACGGTATGAAAGAGGTCATCTGGGTAGAACAGACCTGCTTTGAGTTCTTTATTTGTTTATTTTTTATACCATTATAATACAATCTTTTTTTGTGCAATATACATTACTGTTGAAAAATTTGGGTTTGGTAAGATTTCTTAAATATTTTTGACAAAAGTTTCTTATGCTTATCAAGGTTGCATTTATTTGATTAAAAATATAATAAAAACAGCAATATTGTAAAATATTATTATAACTTAAAATAACTGTTTTCTATTTTAATATATTGTAAAATGTAATTGTTTTCCAGTGATTGCAAAGCTAAATTTTCAGCAGTCTTCAGTGTCACATGATCTTTCAGAAATCATTTTAATATGATCATTTGGTGCTCAAGATACATTTCTTCTTAACATCAAAACAGTTATGCTGCTTAATATTTTTGTGGAAACTGTGATACATTTTTTCAGGATGCTTTGTTGAATACAAAGATCAAAAGAACAGCATTCATTTGAAATATAAATATTTTGTAGCTTTATAAATGTATTCACTGTCACTTTTTATTAAAATAATGCATCTTTACTGAATAAAAGTTTTAATTTCTTTCAGAAAAATTTCTTTTTTAACTGACTACAAAGTTTTGAACAGTAATGCATTTGTCAAACATTTGTTATTATAGATAATAGTAAGTTGTTTATCACACATAATCATTATTTTTTAGTTTCCAGACTAAATACTTCCAGGGGAAATATGGGAATTTGGACTCCTCCTTGATCTCGTTTGGTCCCTGTCAGACTCCCACACTGGGATTCTGTGTGGAACGGCATGACAAGATCCAGTCCTTCAAACCTGAAGCATACTGGGTTATACAGGCAAAGGTCAGTTCTGGCCTTTTCTGCTCAAAATACAAAACCCAGTTTTCAAAATCCAATTCTTTTACAGAACAGCTATATCATTTCGCATTGCATACTTGCTTCACTTCTGCATTTTCCTTTTTTTTGTGCACACAGGTTTTTAAAGGCAAGGACAGTCCACTCACCTTGGACTGGGACCGCGTGCGAGTTTTTGACAGAGATGTTGGTCAAATGTTTGTTAACATGGCAAAGACTGCTAAGGAGGCTAAAGTATGTATTTGTATCTCAGTTATTATGATTGTGTAATTTCATATTTTAGTGATGTGTAACTGCATGAGTTGCAATGTGTCTTTTCTTGCAGGTTGACTCAGTGTCTAAGAAAGAGAAAGCCAAGCAGAGACCCATCGCATTGAATACAGTGGAGATGTTAAGAGTGGCCAGCTCTGCTTTGGGTG
The DNA here is from genome assembly GCF_001515625.1 of Sinocyclocheilus rhinocerous. NCBI lineage: Eukaryota > Metazoa > Chordata > Actinopteri > Cypriniformes > Cyprinidae > Sinocyclocheilus > Sinocyclocheilus rhinocerous. The sequence goes on along the minus strand of NW_015631070.1, from coordinate 208,529 downwards.
GGCAGCTTTCCTTGTGAATTCACAAATCAAAAGCATAAGAAATAGGGTTTTAATGAGGAAAGAAAGAAAGAGGGGAGACAATAAAACCAATTACTTGTGAAATGTAATGACCAGTCATGCCATTGAACTTAGATTAAGTGGTTTAGAACTTAATTTACTCTAATAACATCACTTATTTCCTGTAATTTTGTAGTATTAAAGTATTATTTACATAAAAATAATCAGACTGAAAATAGTTAACTCACAAGTTTGGGGTTAGTAAGATTTTTTAAATGTTTTTAAAAGAAGTCTCTTCTGCTTACTAAGGCTGCATTTATTTAATAAAAAATATGGTAAAACTGTAATAATGTGAAATATTATTGCAACTTAAAATAACTTTCTGTTTTTTCTGTTGTAATATATTGCAATATATATTTATTTCTGTGATGCAAAGCTGAATTTTCAGCATCATTACTCCAGTCTTCAGTGTCATATGATCCTTCAGAAATAATTCTAATATGCTGATAGAGGAAAAAAAATCTTACTGACCTCAAACTTTTAAACTGCAGCGTATATGTGATTTTATCTGTGTATTTCTCAGGAATGGCTCCCCAGCATACTATGCAGATAGCAGAGCGTCTCTACACACAGGGTTATATCAGCTACCCTCGCACGGAGACCACACATTACCCTGAAAACTTTGACCTGAAGGGCACCCTCAAACAGCAGGCCAACAGCTCCTTCTGGGGTGAAACGGTAAGCAATAGCCCTTTCCTCCCCCGAAGTGATCACTTAAGATGCTCATTAATTAATTAATATGCTCTTTAATGATTAATATTTTATAGTGCTGTCAAACGATTAATCGCGATTAATCGCATCCAAAATAAAAGTTTTTATTTACATGATATATGTCTGTGTACTATGTCTATTTATTATGTATATATAAATCCACAAATGCATGTATATATTTAAGAAAAATATGTTATGTTTATATATTAAATATATTTATAATATAAATTATATGAATATACACATGTAAATACATGTACATATTTTCAAAATATATGCTGTATGTGTGTGTATTTATTTATACATAATAAATATACACAGTACACACATACAGTATATCATGTAAACAAAAACTTTTATTTTGGATGCGATTAATCGTTTGACAGCTCTAATATTTTATAATATATTAAATCGAAAGATTTGGTGTTGGTGTTATTGTATTTTTGTAGGAAGTTTAATTGCATTATTTTGTTTTTTATTTTGTATAATATTTAGTATTATAATATACATATCCTATATATTTAATCCTGATATGCCACAAAAATAATGTATAGTGATTAATATTGTGTGTGTTTGTGTATACAGGTAAAAGCCTTGCTCTCTGAGGGCATTAACAGGCCAAAAAAGGGAGTGGACGTAGGAGACCATCCACCAATCACACCCATGAGAGCCGCCTCTGAGAGCGAGCTGGGTACGACTGCGTATTTTCACATTTACATGTTTGATATTGAAATGTCTAGCGCAGAGATATTCTAGAAAACACTCCAAATCTGACATTTCAGGACAATATGCTTGATCCTGTTAATAATTTTAAATGTGAGCTTAAAGGGATAGTTCACCCAAAAATGAAAATTCTGTCATTAATTACTGTCCCTCATGTCGTTCCAAACCTGTAAGACCTCCGTTCATCTTCGGAACACAAATTAAGGTATTTTTGATGCATTCCGAGAGCTCTCTGACCCTCCCACAGACATCAAGGATCCTTACACGATCAAGGACCAGAAACGTAGCAAGGAGATAGTTAAAATAATCCATGTGACATCAGTGGTTCAACCGTAATATTACAAAGCTACGAGAATAATTTTTGTGTGCAAAGAAAACAAAAATAACGCCTTTATTCAACAATTCGTCTCCTCCACGTCACCCTGTAGCGCCATTTTGGAGAGTATCACATACGTAAACAACGTATGCAATGTATGTACGCGGATACGCTGTTTACGTTGTTTATGCTTTGATCTGAACGTAAACAGCGTATCCGCGTACATACATTGCATAGGTTGTTTACGTATGTGTTACTCTCCAAAATGGCGCTACAGGGTGACGTGGAGGAGACAAATTGTTGAATAAAGTCGTTATTTTTGTTTTCTTTGCGCACAAAAAAGTATTCTCGTAGCTTCGTAATTTGCTGTTTCTTGAGCAGCAAATCAGTATATTACAATGATTTCGTAAGGATCGTGTGACACTGAAGACTGGAGTAATGATGCTGAAAATTCAGCTTTGCATCACAGGAATAAATTACATTTGAAAATATATTCAAATATAAAAAATTTTTTTACAATTGTAATAATATTACCGTTCTTACTCTATATATGCAGCCTTGGTGAGTATAAAAGACATCAAAACAAATTTTGAACGGTACAGTCAACGAAATTCAGTTCAGAGGCCATATTGCAGGAACATCCTAACTCTAAGACAACAGAGCTATAAAATGGCAAATATCTTTTTGTCTCTGCAGGCAGCGATGGTTGGCGTCTGTATGATTACATCACACGGCACTTCATCGCAACGGTCAGCCCCGACTGCAAATACCTGCAGACCACGATTTCCTTCAGCATCGGCACAGAGAGCTTCACATGCAGCGGGAAGACGCTCATCTCTGCTGGTACGTGAATTCTTCAGATGAGCTTTATTAATGTTTTTTTTTTTTTTTACTTTAGCCATTTTAAAATTATATTCTAGTGGAGAGATGATGCTTATTAATATTTCTTGCAAACAGGCTACACTGAGGTGATGCCCTGGCAGGGTATTGCACAGGAAGAGGCCTTGCCGGTGTGTGAGAGAGGAGACACATTTACAGTGGATGAGATCAAACTACTGGAGAAACAGACCAATCCACCAGACTACCTGACTGAGGCCGAGCTCATCACACTCATGGAGAAACACGGCATCGGTACGATCGGTTTTATTAGTGCTGACAACCTTCACAGCAGTTCACAGAAAAGAGTCAATTTAAACAGGTCATTTCATACAATTTATCCCTGATGTGCACTTCCAATGTTAGTGTTTGGTCACAGTGTTTGTTCACCATTGTTGTAACTTTTTGGATGCAGTGTCTAAAATACTGCAAAATTAATTACAAGTCTCAAACGCATGCAGATTTCACAGCACAATGATTTATGAAAAGTGTTTCATATGTCATTATTCATTATATGCTATTATATATAAGGGGTGTCAGCTGCGTCACACGGATACGCTGTTTCCGTTCAGATCAAATCACAACAACGTAGGAAACAAATCCGGCATGACAGTGTTTGTTTAATCAAATTGTCGGCATTTATTTAATCAAAAATACAGTATAACTAGTATATTGTGATTACAGTTTAAAGTATATATTTTAAAATGTAATTTATTCCTGTGAAGCAAAGCTGAATTTTCAAGCAGACATTGCTGCAGTCTCAGTGTCACATGATCCTTCAGAATTTGCTACTCAAGAAATATTTCTTATTATCAATGTTGAAAACAGTTGTCCTGCTAAATATTTTTAATCATAATTCATTTTTTAGGATTCAGGATGAGAACAGCTTTTATTTGATATATAAATATTTTATAATAAGCATTTACAGCCATTTTTTATCAATCTAATGCATCTTTGCCAAGTAAAGTATTATTTTATAATTAAAAGTATTTTAAAAAATTAAAATTTTCATGTTTAGTTACAATTTTTGCCAAACTTTAACTGGTAGTAATTGGGAGTAACTGGGAGTAAAGTGAAGTATTTTTTTAAGGAACATTTTATTGCAGACCTTTTTTTCTGAAAATTGTAAAAGTTATTATGTGGACTGCATTAACAAATGATTGTGCCACTAGGTACGGATGCCAGCATCCCTGTCCACATTAACAACATCTGCCAGAGGAACTATGTGACGGTTGAAAGTGGCCGCAAACTCAAACCCACCAACCTGGGGATTGTTCTGGTTCATGGTTACTATAAGATTGGTAAGGAAAAACATTTTAACCTCAGGTATTTAGCTGGTGTGTGCATGACTCATTTGTTAAACTTACATTTGTCCTTGTACATCTGTATGTGTGTGTTAGATGCAGATTTGGTGCTGCCCACAATCCGCAGTGCTGTGGAAAAACTGCTAAATCTGATAGCTTTAGGAAAGGCAAACTTCCACCAGGTCTTACAGCACACTCTGGACATCTTCAAGAGGAAGTTTCACTACTTTGTGGACTCCATTGCAGGTAATGTCCCACAATGAATCTATGCAAAGAATTAGTTTACTGCTGTATTTCTGTACCATATTAAAAATACATTTCAGAACGTTCTCAGAGAAACTCCATGTTTATATGATTGCTGCATAAAAGTCAGACTAAATCATGCCTGGTCAGACCCACCTCAGCCCAGAGTATCAAAGTATACAGTTGTAATTGCTGTGTAAATACTTTGAACATATCAGATGCGCTTCTGTGCCACCTTTGCAGTGTAAATTTGGCATTAGAGATGTTGCTTTAACACTACTGATCACTTATCAATGTGTATTGCTTTGTTTTTGCTAATTATTAACTCTTAAATCATGCTCGGAATGTTTTTAACAGGAATGGATGAGCTGATGGAAGTGTCCTTTTCTCCCATCGCCGCTACTGGGAAACCTCTCTCGCGCTGTGGCAAATGCCATCGCTTCATGAAGTACATCCAGGTCTGTAACGACTCGTATTGACTTCTTACTTGTACTGCATTCTTGCTTTCTTTTTCTGGAAATGTTACTGTTGTTTTAATGTTTTAATTTCACAATATGACTCTTTTTACTGTATTGTTGATCATATTATTGCAGCCTTGATGAATGTGTTTAGGACTAGGGTTGCAAAAAGGTGGAAAATTACCAGGAAATTTCGGAAACATTCCAGAAATGTTAGAAAATTTCCAGGATTTTTTGGAATCTTCCGGGGATTTTTGGAAAGTTTATGGAAATTTACCGGAAATTTTCCACCCCTTTGCAACCCTGTTTAGGACTCTGAAGGGTATAATGTTTAATAGTAGCCCAGAGAAAGTGGTAGTTAAGAGGTCAAAGCCCTTGGCTTGTAATAAGAAGGTCAAAGCCCTCTATGATGTCTCCAAATCAGGAGTTAATGGTAGGGTCAGGGCCATGGATCAAAGCCCCAGACATGGTGTTGCAATCATTTGACTTGAGTGCTGTGCAGAACTGAACTTTGGACCATTTTGAGACAAGCGTGTTTGGTTAAATATCTAACATTCCTCCATCTTATCATACTGTCATCAATTCAAACTAAAGGTCATGTTGACAAAGAAAGCAGCAAAAAAAGTCTGTACATGCTATGATCTGTAGTTCAGGTCTGAGTTCAGTGTACAGCATCATTACTCCAGTCTTCTGTGTCACATGATCCTTCAGAAATCATTCTAATATGCTGATTTGCTGCTCAAGAAACATTTAATATTATCAATGTTGAAAAGTAACAATATTTTTGTGGAAACCGTGATGCATTTTATTTTATTTCAGTATTTTCTTGATGAATAGAAAGTTTAAACGAACAGCATTTATATGAAACAGTAACATAATAAATGTCTTTACTGTCACTTTTGATCAATTTAAAGTATGAATTTCTTTAAAGAAATCTTACTGACCCGAAACTTTTGAACAGTACTGTGTATATAGTGCACAATGCTTTGTACATCAAAAATACAGTTTTTAAACATCTGACTTCAAGTTGAGAGGAAATGATGCTGATTATTCACAGTGAGTAATGCAGCTAAAAATTTTTGATGACTCATTTGATATGGATGGGGATCCCAGAGCATCCACATATGCACACTAACTTTGATCCTAATTACCATCCGAATGGTCAAGTTGCTGTAAATCACGTGGTTTATTTCTTTTCTGCTCTGATGCACTTTGGGCTTTTAGCCCAGCCTCTCATCTCTCTAGCACCTGAAAATGACCTTCAACAAGGAAGCATTTTACCTAAATGTTGTCCTGTGTCCATCTGAATGTGGAATAACTCACACATTATTCATCAGTGTCCCTCATCATTCAAATTAGACTCTAGGCTGTTGGTCTAATGTCCCTGTTAAATGGGCTTCAATGTCCACCGCTTGCGTAAGGGAGATTAATGCTGATTTTCTCAAGTGAAGTCCAGCCACAGTATAGAGGTCTTTACTGTTACTTCTTCCTTTTGGATGGTAAAATATGTGGAAAATGAAGTTATAAACTGAAATATATTAGTAATTCAGTAAATGCTGGTAGTTGACTTGTGTTTTCCACCATCAATATTTTTGTCAATTATGAATTTTAACATGGAAAAGCGTTATTTACTAAAAAGTCTGCTCAAATGCAACATCTAAAAAAAGCTCTACAATAATAATAATAATAATAATAATTATTATTATTATTAAAATATATTTTCATAAGAATTAAATATTATGTTCCAATAAATGCACATAAAACGAATTCTACAACTGCAAAAAGATGAATCAGATGATACCCAGATTGCTTTTTACAGCTTTATCATGATGTAGTGTCAAATATAAAGTAACTGTCTTTTTTAATCACCCCCAGGCCAAACCCAGTCGCCTGCACTGCTCTCACTGTGACGAGACCTACAGTTTGCCTCAGAATGGAGCCATTAAGCTGTACAAGGAGCTCAAGTGTCCTCTGGATGAGTTTGAGCTGGTGCTGTGGACCTCGGGGTCCCGTGGCAAAAGCTACCCTGTGTGTCCATACTGCTTCAGCAATCCTCCTTTCAGAGACATGAAGAAAGGTAGGAGACTAAAAAGCTTTGATTCTCAAATCTACTTGTTTTAAAGTGATTCTTCAATTAGGTTTCTTTCAAACTGTGTTTTATGTACTTTAAAAATTTTTCCCCCACATATCCAGTAATGAGAGATCTGATTATGCCCTTGATCAACCTTTGGATTAAATTTTTTTTTTTAATGGTTGGATAAACCATCATTCAAGTTTATGAAAATGAAAAGAAACGTTTTGTTTCCAAATGAAATCAACTGTAGAAAATGTAGTTATTGAATATTATTAAATAATAAATAAATAAATTATTATTAAATAATTAAACATGAAATAATTTTGATTAAATATTAAGTATACATTTTTTATTTTACATAAGGGCTAAACTTAATTAATTAGTTATGAAAAAATAACGCGATTAAAATTAACGCACTGGCCCCGCCCCCAAACCTGTACGTCATCTTACATTTCATACAGTTGACAAATATGATGCAGGGGCAACAACTCCATAAATACAGTTATGCCCTAAAATTCAAGATATTGGTGCAAAAAATGACCTTGTATGAGTTTTTTTGTCTCATATTTAATTTATAGGCCTATCATACCATAAGCGATATCACACGAGCAGCAAGAGCAGTAGGCTATCAAACGAGCGCTCATTTTGTCCCGAATATCACGAGTTTAAGTTAAATGTTATTTTATACAACAATATTATATGTTTTTGCTCAATTTAGCAGAGAACATTACCTTTAAAGGTCCCCTGAAATGCTTAGAAACACGCAGCGTTACTCTGTGTTGACGTCATTTTAACTGAAACAGGAAGACAGGGCGGGACATATCAAGCAGCCCCGCCCCACCCCGCCCCTTTTTAAAATAGCCAATAGCGTTCGTTTATATCACAGCTTGGGCTAGAGCCGTTCAGAGCCGTTGAGCTCCGTAAAGCCGCATTTCCCAGGGTATGCCAGCCACAATCTCATCCATATTGCTATAAAATATAGCATTCTGTGTAGAATTCAAATAGCTCCGATACAGATACGCGCATGTGATCCGCTCCGTGCTATCGTGTCTCTGGACCGGACCAGAGTGTGTGTGCGGTGCCATGGTTAGCGTGGCAGCATGAAACCAGACTTATTTTTTTCCTAAATGGAAAGCATATTTACACTGTTTGAATCGTTCATTCACTGTACTGAAAATAGTAATTCTGTGGACAAGTGACCGATTTCAGCCGCGGCTTCAGCGTCTATTTTATAGTGTAGGGGGCTTCTAGAGAGCATTTGATTGGACAGAAAGTTTGATGAGAAGCTGAAGTACGATGTGACGTCTAAAAAAATCGTTGAGCCGTTTTGGCGGAAGTGACGAACTGCAAGCTCTGAATGCTTATATCTTCTAAATGCGAATTTTGTCACTGTTTTGGAGCACACTGCCTTATAGATAACCTTAAGACTAACATATTGATACTAACACCCAAAAAACTTAAAAGCCATAGCAGAAATGTTGTGCGTCTCCGAGCAACACAGCTCAGAGACGCACAACACAGTGTTTAGTTTCTGAATGAATCCGTTTTGAACGAGTCGTGTGAATCAATGATTCAAAGGCCCATTCATAAAGTGAGCCGTTTACTTCATTCCTGAATGAATCAGCCGTTCGAGTCGAATCGACTGAAGACATTTACCGCCACCTGCTGGCAGATTTATTTTCTTATTTAGAGTATCATTTCATAAAAAAAATTATAATAAAAGCAATAAAGGGATAGGTATAGTTCACCCAAAAATATTCTGTCATAATTTACCCTCATGTCGTTTCAAACACTTCTTCTGTGGAACATAAAAAAAGGTATTTTGAAGACTGTCGGTAACAAAGCTGTTTTGGTTAATGACTTTCATTGTATGAACAAAAAATACTGAGTTGTTTCTCAAATTATCTTCTTTTATATTCCATAGTTTATGTTAGGACGTTATAGCTTAAATGTTTATGTATAATATATTTTGTTGAATCAAATAAATGTTTCTTTCTAAAGCTACAATTTGTAATGTCTACTTGAACTTTCTCATTTAACACAAAATAGCTTTAAATAATCTTTTGTGGATATTTTCACAGTCAAATTTATTTTGCGATTAATTAGATTTAATTAATCGACACATGTAATTAATTAGATTTAAAAATGTAATCGACTGACAGCCCTATTTTATATTTAATAATATAAAATATATAGATTTTATATTTTTAATAAATTACACACTTGTTTTTACAAAAGTCTGTTTCTGATTGATGCTATTAAAATTATTTATTTACATATTAAATACATTTTATATAATTAAAAATATTATAAATTACATTATACACTACCAAAAGTTTGGAGTCAGTAAAATTTGTTTTCGAAAGTTGTTATAAATTGATCAGAAGTGACAGAAAAAGATTAGATTTTTTTACTCTTAGATTTTTATAAAATTCAACATGGATTATAATAAGAAATGTATCTTGAGCAGCAAATCAGCACATTAAGTGTGCAATTTCTCGTAAGGTGTCATGCAGAAGTTACACCATGAATCCTTGTAGTCATGCATCAAACCAAAGTTTCTTTTATGCAATACACTGCGGTTAGACAGAAGTTCAGTTTTGCGAAATTTGCGAAGACGTCTGTAGGTTTAGTGTACTATAGATACATTCTGTATTTGTAGTTTGCCATCTGAAAAGTATATGACTTGTCACATTTTTACAGATAAAATGTGGTATCACAACACATACACTTACTTTCGTTACATTTAAATAATCATAAAGCGTAAACTTAAAAAAAACCTCTCCTTGTCTGTTATAGTTCGGACAAACAGGTAGCCCCGCCCCAAGCGCAGGCCATTGGTTGATGTTGACAGCGGGCCGCCTCCAAGTGTTCTGATTGGCCAACACTTTAACATTCTATTTTGCATGGATTATTTTATCAACCTAAACACAAAGCCTAGAAAAGTTTCTATATTAATAATTTATTATGTCTAAATATGATATATTCTACTCTGTTCTGTACTGTTACCTTAGCAACATATTTGCTTTAAAATGATGAGGAAAATTACGTTTACAACACTGACAGGTTCTGGTGAAGATGGTTGTGTTTATTATTTTATTTATTTATTCATTTATTTTTTGTGTAGATTCATACCTGAAGTTTGCATCACAGGTTGCTTTGGACAAAAGGTTGCAAATCCACACTCAGAATGAGTTGCACGGAGCAAGGCGACGCTGGGAAGTTTCTCGAGAGGTTGCTGGAGGAGTTTCTAAACCCGCTTGGCACAGAGGATCCGCTTCCCGTCACTCCACTTAGCCGCAAAGTCACTATGCAGGAGGTGAAGGGAGAGAGTCTGGATCTGGGCCTGCGACTGCTCTCAGCCAGGTTTGTTATGTTCATATCATGTAGGTCAGGGGTTTTCAATCGCTCCGGTGCCACGGATCCCCATATATGATCATCCTCGAGTAAGGGACCCTCATTCTATAATTTAAAAGACGGCTATGTGCTTTAATATATAAAGACGAAATTTATATTGAGAAAAAATTACATTATAAATGTGTATAAAATAATATTTGGAGAGAAATTCTATTCACTACTGTACTGTTATGTATTATTTATTAAAATACTATTATATGTATTATTATTATATTATATTGGTATTATTATTTATTAATATATTGTTATTTTAACCATTTTTATTTTAATTATTAAAACAATATTTTATGTATTTAGCTAGATCTTTTTTATTACTTATTTATTATTTGTGACCCTGGACCACAAAACCAGTCATAAGGGTCAATTTATCAAAATTGAGATTTATACATCGTCTGAAAAATATCTTCATGGAACATGATCTTTACTTAATATCCTAATGATTTTTGGCATAAAAGAAAAATCGATAATTTTGACCCATACAATGTATTTTTGGCTATTGCTACAAATATACCCCAGCGACTTAAGACACATTTTTCCTTTTTTTTTTTTTTAAACACTTTATTTTCTAATCTTTTCAACAGACCCTCTTAACACTCTCTTCCGGGCCTCTGGGGGTTCTTTTATTATTTTTCTTAAATTATTTTATTTATTTGATTCATTATTTAATAATTTTAATCCTTTATTGATTTATTTACTTAGATCTTATGTTTTATTGTTTATTTATTTTAATATATAATGTTTTTCTCTAAACTTTTCCACGGATACCCCACCACTCCCTTGTAAGTTCTTGGAGGTTTTTTTATTTACATTTTTATCTCTTTCTTTATTGTAATATTTTTTAAATATTTTTTTTATTATTTTAATCAGTTCATTTATTGAGTTAGTTAGGTCTTATGTTTTATTATTTATTCAATTTTGAGTTTTTTTTTACACTATTTTTCTAAGCTAAGAAAAACTAAATATTTTTCAAAACTAAGCTTTTCCATGGACTCCCTTATTGGCCCCTGGGGGTTCCCTGGTTGCCAGTTTGAAAACCCCTGATCAATACTTTCGTTGCAACCAGAGTGTTCTCTCATTCCTGTCATTCCTGTCTTTCTCTCCCATTTGCTTTCTCTCGCTCTCTGTCTGGCATGATCTGTTTTCCTGACAGTATTTGCACCAGGTCAGCACGTTTCACTATGCATGAGCTGATTAAGAGATTTGGTGCTTTTTTCCCAGCGTACTATCAGTGGCAATCCAAGCGTTAAGTGGAAGCGATTGTGCAGAAGTTTTAAAGTTTCAATTTACAATGGAGTTTTTGTTTTATCTCTTTCGGTATCCTTTACTCTCTCTCCCCTG
>NW_015631070.1:175069-195623 GCF_001515625.1 Sinocyclocheilus rhinocerous | reverse complement strand
TTTTTATCTCTTTCTTTATTGTAATATTTTTTTAAATATATTTTTTTATTATTTTAATCAATTCATTTATTGAGTTAGTTAGGTCTTATGTTTTATTATTTATTCAATTTTGAGTTTTTTTTTACACTATTTTTCTAAGCTAAGAAAAACTAAATATTTTTCAAAACTAAGCTTTTCCATGGACTCCCTTATTGGCCCCTGGGGGTTCCCTGGTTGCCAGTTTGAAAACCCCTGATCAATACTTTCGTTGCAACCAGAGTGTTCTCTCATTCCTGTCATTCCTGTCTTTCTCTCCCATTTGCTTTCTCTCGCTCTCTGTCTGGCATGATCTGTTTTCCTGACAGTATTTGCACCAGGTCAGCACGTTTCACTATGCATGAGCTGATTAAGAGATTTGGTGCTTTTTTCCCAGCGTACTATCAGTGGCAATCCAAGCGTTAAGTGAAAGCGATTGTGCAGAAGTTTTAAAGTTTCAATTTACAATGGAGTTTTTGTTTTATCTCTTTCGGTATCCTTTACTCTCTCTCCCCTGACGCATTTCTCGGGGCAGACTTCCTGTCTGTGGAATCACTATTGTTATACCCACTTCCTGACATTTAGACTTCATTTCCTCTTTGTTGGAAGCTGTGCCGCATTCAGAGTCTGCACAGTGCAGATTTGTCCGGTTTAACCCTTTTCGTGTCTTGATATAGGTCAGATGTGCATGTCGTTGCCGCAGCTCTTGACAAGTAGGACAAAAGGGAGTCATTTCCGACATCTTACTGTTATGTCATTAGATAAGATCTCACGCAGCCAAATGCTTCTTTTAAATAGACGTGTTGTTATGAGTGGGTGCTCGGGCCATTTGCCACTTGTTGCTCCAGCAGGCAAAGTGCTAAATCTAATCTAAAAACAGAGCAAATCACTAGTGCAAGATGTGCTTTTACTCCACGCTGTGTGAGAATCCACGAGTAGGATTTAGTAAATCCTAATTTAGGAGTAAATTAATTTAATGTCTAGTCAACACATTTTGTACACATTCTATCACATTCAAAAGTTTTTGTTCGGCAATTTTATTTTTTTTTTTAAGGAAATTAATACTTTTATTTAGCAAGGATGCATTAAATTGATCAAAAGTGACAGTAAATCATTTATAATATTACAAACGAATTCTATTTCAAATAAGACATGTTTCTTGAGCGGCAAATCAGCATATTAGAATGATTTCTGAATGTGACACTGAAGACTGGAGTAATGCTGCTGAAAATTCAGCTTTGCATCACAGGAATAAATTACATTAAAAATGCATTCAATTAGAAAACAGTTATTTTAAATTGTAATAATATTTCACCATATTATTACTGTTGTACTGTATTTTTGATCAAATAAATACAGCCTTGATGAGCATAAGAATTTTCTTTCAAAAACATTACAAAATCTTACGACCCCAAATTGTGGACGATAGTATAAGTTCACTTGAGCGTGTGTGTTATCACACTGTTGATATATGCGAGATGTTTATTTATTTTAGAAATGCCCCATCCTGGCTGGGTGCAGCGATGTGCAACGCTGCTGTCACGGAATTGCTTGAAGATGACCTTTCACCTCACTACTGCCCCAAAGATCCTGAACAGCAACCAGAGGATGAACAGGAAGCTGTTTGTGAGTGATTCACTTGATTTGGTTCTTGCTCTTTTCTGTTTGTGAAATGTAGGGTTATTAAACTCTTTTTAATACAAGTTAATAAGTTGGAAAAATAATAGTCAGATTATAAAGAGAACAGCAATACATTATATTGAGAAACTGAGAAATATATATATATATATATAAGAAATGTAAAAAAAATTCTTAATGCTTGAAAACTGAATTGCAAATTCTGCAGAGGCCTGGCGTTATTTTTCCATCTTTTTTTCTCTTGTGGTCTTGACATAAAGTTATTGTTAGAAAATCATTTTTAAAATCCCCCCAAAATTGCTTTACTATATCTAAATAGGTGACTAATAGGCTGACAATACTCATCAAAGTTAATGAATAAATATAAACAATTTACAATGACAATTTAATGCTGAGTTGCATCGCTGCCCTCTAGTGTTCAAACAAAAGTACTACATGAAGATTTGACAGATTTTACATTATGTTTGACAACTTATCTCTCCTAGGAAAAAGTATCAGTTCATGCTTGTTTTATTGATTGCTTGCATGATTTCAGTCTATATGTGTGATTTCGATGAACCTCTGTTTAAACACTAGCATCATGATGAGTGTGTGTGTGTGTGTGTGTGTGTGACTCTGCAGTGTTGCAGTCTGAGCCATTGCAGCGCCTCTTTATTAATAAATTGAGAGAGGTGTGTTTGGCCTGGCAGAAACAGCTGCCCAGTCCCATGTCGTCCTCATCACGGACACACAGCTGCTCCGTTCACGCCATTCGAAACACTCGCAGGAAGATGGAAGACCGTCACATCATCCTGAGAGAGTTTAACCAGCTTCTGGGACTGCAGGTAAGGCCGCCACAGCTTGCATTGTAGTAGGGATGCATAGGTAGATATTTAACCAATCCCATTCCCGAATATGCATATTTCCCTATTATATAATATGCAAAACGTTGTATGTCCAATTCAGTGGTCAGTTTTTATTTGATTGTCTTTATTGACTTTTCTGCATGGACTTTTTAGAAAAATTGGCTCTGAGGAATGAATCTGATTTCTGTTTGTTTTCCACAGGATGGTGTAGATCGAGAGTATTACGCTGTGTTTGATGGACATGGAGGGGTGGACGCTGCCACATATGTTGCCACTCACCTGCATATCATACTGAGCCAACAGGAGGCGCTAAAAAGCGATGCCGCCACAGCCTTCAAAAGCACCTTCACACAAACAGATGACATGTTCAAAATCAAAGCTAAGAGAGAGGTAAGAACAACCAATGAAAGTCTGAGACCACTAGTAAAAATGCTTGTATTTTTTATTTTCATTTAAAACTTTTTTTTATTACAAACTATACCATCAGCATATCAGTTTGAATCCTGAATTAATTGTAAAAAAGTTTAGAAGGCGTTAACATGCTCAATAGCACAGATTTGCTTAAATATCTTAAATATATCTTGGATATTTTTAAGAATTTATATTTTTAAATCCTATAACTTTTTATTTCTTGTTTCAAATAATTTACAAAGAAATAGCAGATTTTCAGTGTGATCTCAGATTTGTATGTGCAACACATAAATGAATCCACAACAAATCCAAAAAAACAACAAATCCACTTTTAAATATGCACTAGCAAATATAAACATCAAATACAGCAAGCTGACATTTATGATGGCTTCCTTCAAAGTGTACACTTGTTTTCCCTTAAACAGGTTTTTTATTTTATCAGTGCATCTGCTTCTGAAACACTGTGCACAATCAGTTTCAGCAGTTATATTATCTTTCCCCAAGCTGGTGCATTTTGTGGAAATTCACGATGGAAAGAAATCTTTTCACATCTCTCTCACTTCTTAAGATGCAACCGTTATGTGGATTGAATGTTCCTACGCTGTAATAAATACAGATAAATATAGTCAATGTTTCCCCCTGTGGTTGAATACATGGTAAGAAAACAGTGCAGGTTTGCTGCACGTCTCTGTCTGCCTCCACAGGTACGGATATGAGTAAGCACTTTCTGTTTCACTGGCACGGTCAGTGCACGTAAGCAAGAATCCATTTTACTGACAATAATTGACATGCACCTGAGAGTTTGTATGGACCAGTTGATACCACTCAATAAAACAACTAATGATTTAAATTTTTTTTTTAACTTTTGGAAAGACTTAAATTATACTGAATTCAGTTAGTTGAATGAAGTGTCGTTATCGGGTAAAATGAAATGGGGCAGTATTTTAAATATAAATGGGTAAATAAATTTTTTAAACAAATAAGATTTTTTTTTGCATTGTGAAATAACAGTTAAGCACCCCTTATCGAAATATTTAGTTCAAATGTGAATTATGTATTATTTTACTATTTTGTAATATAAAAAAAATATTTTATTAAAATCTATTATATTTGTATTAAATTCATCATTTTGATTGGTACCATTAATTTGAAACATAATAGCACAATAAAAATTTAATTATTTGACATTATGTATTTGACATGATTATTTGATGAATTAAGTTTTACTTAAACTTTAATGGAAATATATTATTTAATTATATTTTAATTGAGATATATTATGTAATTTATTTAGTGCAGTTAATCTCAACATAATAGTATAAAAGTTCTTAAATATTTAAATATAAATTTGTAAATTAATTTTTTGACTCAACAGGATTTATTAATTTATTTTAGCGTTTTGAAAATATTTACATGGAAATTAAGCACTCGTTGCAAAAATATATTGATAGAATTAGAATGTATTATTATTTATGTTTATAATATAAAAATGTTTTAAATGATAAAATTCTTTATTAAATTCATTATTTAATTTAGTGCAGTTAATTTTGAAA
Source organism: Sinocyclocheilus rhinocerous (assembly GCF_001515625.1). NCBI lineage: Eukaryota > Metazoa > Chordata > Actinopteri > Cypriniformes > Cyprinidae > Sinocyclocheilus > Sinocyclocheilus rhinocerous. The sequence continues at coordinate 191,161 of NW_015631070.1, read as the reverse complement.
GTAATAGGACAATAAAATTGAAATTGTGATTTGAATAATTTGACTGATTGTAATCAGATTTAAATTAATCAACTGCCAGCCCTAGTTTTTGTAAATGGTGGTAGTATTGGTTTCACTGACTTTAGTTCATGCTGATTTAAAAATAAATTTTCTCACAGTACTGCTTTAATATAAAATAGTATAACAATTACTGTATTACAGTAATTAGAATCATAATTATTAAACAAAAAATGTGACACTCATAGTGACCACTGGATGGCAAACTAAACATTCATTTGTGTTGGTCTTGTTCAGCGTCTGCGCAGCGGCAGCACTGGTGTGGCGGCCTTACTGACCTCTGATCGCCTGACCGTCTCCTGGCTGGGTGACTCTCAAGCTGTGCTGGTTCGACAGGGAGAACCAGTGACCCTAATGGACCCACACAAACCTGAGAGAGAGGTATGACACACTACAAGCCACTGCTGATCAATAGAAACAGAACCACAAGAGCGTATCAGATGCTTCTCTGTTCTCTGTGAGCAGCTGAAATGTGAGACAGAGGAAGCGACTGCTGACCACATGCTGAATCAATATTAGCAGTGTTGCTGCATAGTTACTACAGCCACTGAATGCCAAAAGCATCAGAACGGTCCTTAGAGAGGCACCGACTGACTTAAGATCAGCGATTCTGCACATGATTTGCGAAATAAATACTTAAAGGCAGGGTATGTGATTTTTCAAAAACACTTTAGAAAACTGATTCGGGCCGAATCGCAAAACAAACTTGTTGCCAATCAGCAATAAGGGGCGTGTCTACTCGTGATGTGGAGGAGAGAGCGTTCAGTGCATGGGACGGACATTAGCCGAGCTGAGCGACAGAAAGATAGAGATGGCGGATAAAAAACAAAAGAAGAAAACGTCTGCGGAACGATAAGGCAAGAAGTAGGACCCGTGTAAATATCGGATCAGCTTTCCAGCGCTGGAGAGAACTCAAGGAGCGGAGGCCTGCGATCGGACGCCGAGGTTGCTTTGTTTCTTCTCAATAGGTGAGTAACACCGTGTCTACAACAACTAAAGTCTGCCTACACTGGACGCGATCAAACGACCGTTGAAAACCATTTGAAATTTGTGTCAGCACGTCATAAATAGAACCCGGCAGCAGTTTTCTGTCGGGATTTGTTGCGCCGCGCCACTCACGTCCGTAGACACGGTGTAACATTAGTTTTGCTTTGTTTCACAGAACTAATCGTTGCCTGGGTTGCATACGTATATGTGGGGCAGAGCTATCAAAATAGGGGCAAGACCCTTTTGGGGTAGGGGCGTGTTTGTTTTGGTGATTTCAAATATCAACATTGGCTACCAGAAATCACTTACTCTGCCTTTAAGTGATAGAGTAATAATGATGCAATGCATGCAAACAATCTGAACGTCTATAGAGGCGTATCATTCTCATATTATTCTTTGAATTTAGCGAAATATAGGGGTTTGCTGTTGTGAAAGCTCCAGGCTGTATCTTGAATGTTTGTGCTTGTGTTTCTGTGCAGGATGAGAAGAAAAGAATCGAGGATCTGGGTGGATGCATCGCTTTCATGGGTTGTTGGCGGGTAAATGGGACCTACGCCGTTTCCAGAGCAATAGGTGAATGTCTTGCAACCAAATCAAAAAACAACATTCTTGAGTATTTACAAGTGTGGGTGGTACAATATTCAAGATATTTGAATATTCAGCAATGTGAATATTTCACTGAATTTAAAGGTGCTGTATGTAGGATTGACACCGAGTGGTTGAACTAGGTATTGCAGTCCAAATTCAAAATATTGGAGAGGGTTTTTTTCACCTGGCCCCTCCTCCTCAGACTTGATGCACACGCAGGTTGCCAGATTGACGACACCAACAGGAACGAGCGCACTTGACGATGAATGAAATGAAATGCGCTGTGTTTTCCGCCAACTGGCAACCCGGGGTGCCGAAATACAATTGGGTAAACTGGCAGTGGGCGGGTTTCACAAACCAAAACAGAGACCAACATTTTCAAAGGAGAACAACTGACTGTAGCATTGTTTTTCAGATAAACAAGTATGTTAACTTAGCATGTTTTTTAAATATCTGCTAACATATTATAGTATTTTTATGCTTTAGTACACACCTTTATTGTGCTTTTTATGTGTTCAAGATTAATAATAGCACCTCTGATATAAACTTCAGTAGCAAAGATTTAGTCAGTTTGATTTATGTTCATGAATCAGTTCAGAAACTCTGATTCAACAATCATTGGCATCATTGCTCAAAAATGTTCATGGAAGCTTACTTGCTTGTGTTAATAAAATATATGTAGGTATATATTGCTAATTATTATGATGCTAAATTGGTGGAAATAACATAAAACATAATTGTTTATGTAGTGAGAAATATGTCCTGATTTATTTTTAATTAGATACATATATTTCTACATATATTTAACATTTTGAATCTATAAAAAAAAACTAAAAAACAAGTCATAATCAATATATCGACTTATCGCGCAATATATGTACATGACCTCAATCATTTTTGGTGACGCAATATATCGCCCATTATATTTACTTAAATTAATGTCACCATGTTTTGTACATTCCACTTGTGCCTGTGTCTTTTGCAGCTTCTCGTACATAACGTGGTGTGAATTATGCTGTTACATTATGATTATATATTCAGTAGTATAAAATGGTCTTAAAATGACAATAATATTGCTTATCGCAATTATTTCTGGGGCAATATATTGCACAACAAATAGTTGTTATCGTGACAGGCCTATTCAGGGCAAATCGATAAATATCAGGATATATAGAGAAAATCTGATATTTTATATTGTTTTGTAAAATGTATTGATTTAGTGCTTAAGAAGCATAATAATAATGTTGAAAACAGTTGTGCTGCTTAATATTTTTTTGTGGAAACCATAACTTGTTTTTTCAGGATGTTTCATGTGTAGAAAGGTGGAATAAAGATTTTGAAAAATATATTTTTTTAACAGTATAAATGTCTTTACTCTCAATTTTGATCAATTTAATTCATCATTGCTGAATAAAAGTATTAATTTATTAATTATTAATTACATTAATGAAAAGTATGAATTTAATGGCTAATACAGTTTTTTTCTCTCTCTCTCTCTCTCTCTATATATATATATATATAGAAAAATGTATAAATAAATAAATAATAAAGATAGATTGGTAGATTGCAAGGTAGTAAAATACATTTTATATAATTTCTTTTTCTAACCCTCAATAGGTGATTTTGATCAGAAGCCGTACGTCTCTAACGAAGCTGATTGCTCCTCGATCCAGCTGAACGGGCATGAAGATTACATTCTGCTTGCTTGTGACGGCTTCTTTGACGTGGTTCGGCCTGGGGACGTCCCTGAGCTGGTCCTGGAGGCTCTGAGGGAGACCGGAGGCTCGGGGGACGATGTGGCCCAGGCTCTGGTGGCCCATGCTAAAGCTGCTGGATCCAGTGATAACATCACAGTTCTCTTGGTGTTCCTCAAGGATCCGCAGCAGCTTCTGACCTACGAGACGAGTTCCAGAGCAGAGCCTGAAGGAGCTACGGCTGCAGCCACAGGGATCTGAAAGGGGTTAACAGGAAGAAATTGTCCATGATAGAACCAAAATCATCTGGAATGATATTTTGAAAGAGTTGTTGCATTTGAAAAGAATATGCGATTGTTGAGGTTATCCGAAACGAGTCCAGTCATGCATTCAGATGAAAGCATCGAACGCAGGTGAAAGGCGTTTCCTCGTTATATGTTTTTTTTTTTTTCCAAGAATGTCTGATCTCTGGTCATTTATTAACTCTCTTTGTTGCTACGTTTGAACTTGCCTTCATTTTTAAACAACATGTTTCTATCTTTTAACTATTTGCCTTGTTTTTACCAGCTTATATTTACATTAACTGCTGCTTAAAGAAATAGTTCACCTAAAAATAACAATTCTGTCATCAATTAGTCACCCTCATGTCATTCCAAACCTGTATTACTTTCTTTTTTTTCCTTCTGTGGAACTTAAAAATATATATTTTGTTGGTAGAAGAATGTACAATGTTTCCCATTGATGTCCATTGTATGGACAAAAAATGCAATGGAAGTCAATGGGAACCAAATCTGTTTAGTTAACAACATACTTCAAAATATCTTCTGTTGTGTTCAACAGAAAGCAAGAAATGCATACAGGTTTGAAACAACATGAGGGTGAGGAATTAATGCCAGGATGTAAATTTTTGGATGGACTATCTCTTTAATATCTCATAAACAATGTAATAATACCTTACAGACACGCGTAAAGCAAATGCGATTATTTATAAACAATGTAATACCTTACAGACATGCGTAAAGCAAATGCAATTATTTTTTTCCGAGCGTATTTTGTTGGTTGCGCTCCCTATTTGATACGACTGTTACAGTGGAGAGAAAACCGATGTGAATAGTCTTAACACATACAGTATTGCGTGGCATTTCGGACCACACCGACTTCGATAATGAAATAACCGACCATAAGGCCTTCAGCTCTGTCAGCAGAGGTACTAATCCAGTGTTGTAGGTGGTTAGTATTTTTAAAACTGTTATTTATTTGACAAAAAAGTATTTATGGCTGTACTGTACTGTGTAAACGCGCTCTTTAATGTGCCAAAACTGTATTTACAAGTCTGACTTTGTCAAGATCGTCTCTCTGTTGCTGCAGCTTTTCACGAAGCAGTTTTTCGAAATGTACAGTAAACCTTTATTTATGCATATTTCATATTCGTTTTGTTACAGTGCCTTTCCCCCCCCAAATATCAGTGTTAATGCTGGCGTGTGCGTGTTGGTGTTATATTATCATAGCCAGACTTTGCAAACCGCACATCCTGCATGCTGCAAGTCGTCTCACGTTACGGCCGCTCAATATTTTGAAAGTGACGAGTAGCTGATATAGTAGCACAGTCACTATAATGTGATAAGGCCAAGAATATCGCCAACCTAATGGATACCGAATGAGGAAGGTGAAGACAGAGAGATGAGATGTTGATTTGGTGTTTTTATATGGAGAAAATGTCTCATTTGGTTCAGTCTAATGCATTCTGTATTTGAATAAAAGAGTGCAAATGTCCGGATTTGTATCTTAGAATGTATATAATTGAGTATATTTTAAGTTTTCCACAAAATACAGTGGCATCTTAAGTCTGAGGCTATTGGAAATGTGGGATTTAAATTCATTTGGAGATCATTTTTAATGTTTTTAAAACAAGTCTCTTATGCTCACCACAGCTGCATTTATTGGACCAAAATACAGTCAAAACTGTTATTTTGTTATCTATTACAATCTGTTTTCTATTTTTAATTGAGTATATTTTAAGTTTTCCACAAAATACAGTGGCATCTTAAGTCTGAGGCTATTGGAAATGTGGGATTTAAATTCATTTGGAGATCATTTTTAATGTTTTTAAAACAAGTCTCTTATGCTCACCACAGCTGCATTTATTGGACCAAAATACAGTCAAAACTGTTATATTGTTATCTATTACAATCTGTTTTCTATTTTAATGTATTTTCAAATGTATTTTCAGCATCATTACTCCAGTCTTCAGTGTCACATGATCCTTCAGAAATCACTCTTAATGTGCTGATTTGCTGCTCAAGAAACATTTCTTATTATAATCCATGTTGAATTTTATAAAGACCTAAGTCTTCGACAAGATTATGTATTTCTTTCACTTATAATTGATTGATGGTTCTATAATCCATGTTGAATTTTATAAAGACCTATTTTTTTTCTGTCAGTCTTCAGAAATCATTATAATATGCTGATTTGGTGGTCATGAAAAATCAAACGTGAAAACATTGTAAAAGTCTTTACAGCCATTAATCTAATGCATCACTGCTGAATACAAATATTAATTATGAAAAAAAAAAAATTTAATGAAATCTTACTGAGCCCAAATATATATATATTTTTTATTTTTTGATGAGTATAAAACAAAGACACTTCATGATGTAGAAGCGTGTTCACTAGTGGTCTCAGACTTTTGGATTCCACTGTATATAATAATAAACATGGTGTTATTTCCCCTAGATTGACAAATATTGCATATTGCTCATCCGTTTTAGATATGGGATATTAATTCTGCATTACGTAATTTTTGTAATTGCCAATGACTCTAAAAGCCAAAAATCTATGCACATTATCAGCGATGATCTCATATAATTCATTAGGAAATGGGATGTGCCAATGATGGGAATTTTGTGACATCACAGTTGTTAATTATAGTCTTTAAAAATGCCTTATTTTTTCTCATAATGTGAATGCTATCATTTACTCACCTTCATGTTACTCGAAACCAGTATGACTTTCTTCTGTGAAACACAAAAGAAGATCATTTGAAAAATGTTTTTTGGACCCCACTGACTTTTATAGTATGGACAGAAAAAACAGCTAAAATATTCTTCAGAATATCTATCAGTAATTGATGACAGAATTTTCATTTCTGGGTGAACTATTCCTTTACGTTCACATTAGTGCCAAATGACATTGTTCATTCAGAATGTGTTTTGCTCTTGACGGTGTCTTTGTACTTAGTATTAAAAGTTGGATTTTCATAGGGTTCGAGCACTGAACTACTTCTGTGTTTTTGTCCAGTAGAAAGGAACGATCATGAAACGTATGCATCACTAGATTTTATGCTGTTGTGCATTTTTATACACTTTTCGCCTGCAGTATTTTAATTTTTTCACAGGACATTTTGTAATTGTTGCTGTTTGTACTAAAAAGTGAACATAAATCATAGGAACACATGGGTTTAACAGCTCTCAATAGTACATGATAAAGTGCCTTATCTTTATGTACTTTTTAGAATCATCTTTGTACAGTACAGGCAACTTAACTGATAAACCTAAGTGAGCTGACTCTTTTCAGACCTAATTTTGCATATCATTTACCTCTACTGCTGATCTTGTGTGTAAGTAAGGTTTTATACTGGATCAAATAATACAAATAATTCCGCACCGAGTGTACAATACTACAGTGAATCTTCTACCTAAATGTTCTTGCATGTTGTAAATGTTTGTCAACGTCTGATAAACAGCTGAATGTGATTGTTGTCCTGTGGTATTTTCCTGCAGTTTTTAATGCAACTTTTTGTGGATTTATAACCAGTGACACAAGCATTGGGCTTTAATCTGATATAATGTGAATAAAGTACTTTTCACATCAGTTTGGTGTCTGGATTTGTTACTGCACTAATAGTTGCCACAGCTGACAGTGTTAGTTTAGCTGTCTCTAGTCACTTTAGTTTACCATGGTCTCCTTTCACACTTACACTCTCCTATGAGAAGATTTGTCCGACTGATTATAATAGGTAGGCCAACATCTTTGTACTTTATTTACTATGGCTTGTTAACTGAGGGGTGTTACAGAGTATTTGTTAAATATAGCTAACAAAATATATATTGTGTGTTGGATTGGTCCAGACGCTACACTTAAATGGTATATGATAGTACCTTAATATAAAGGGTCATATTAGTACTTAATAGTACTTAAAGTGTATATATTACTACCTTTCGAAAGACCCAGTGACAGTTTTGTATCTTTTATATGAGGGTAGCCATACTTGAATCTTTTACTATGCAATTAAATATGCATAACAGCTTTTTCATCAGTTTCGAAAACCCAAACAAACCTTCAAATAAATGGCGAAGTACTAAAGGAGTTGACTTGTTTGTTGGATACATGAGAAACATGCATTCAGTAGTCTGATGATGATGATGATGATGGTGGTAAACAAACCAGCCTGTTTCAGAGGTTTTTCCCCCTTTCCAGCAAGTTCATCATGGAAACCATCATAAATAAAACAGCACATATTTCTAGGTTTCCTAACATTAATATTGACGTTTTAAGAATATGTTGTATATAAAAATAAACAAAAAGAACCTGCTGATTCAGATAACACCAGTTCTGCTACACTATAAAAATGATTTTTTTTGAAGCTGTAAATAAATAAAAAGATTAATGGAGTGTCAGTGTTACTTGCCGTTATTTGTGAAATTTACTAGCTTTTTCTGAGTGAAAATTGTTTGTATATCTTACACAATTTTTTTAGTTTACATTTAACATTTCGCACAAGATCACAAATCAAATGATAACCCAGACGTGATTTTTGTCCTGTAAATTTTTTGTTTGCAGAGAACTATAAAATACATTAAACAGAGAACTAATTGTCTGTCACCCGTGTAGCTCATTTATAGGCCTAACGTTAATTGTTTAAACGGGTACAAATAGTCTCCCAAACATGATACATCTGTTTATAATTTCCTAATAAGCAGATTCACAATATTATCTGCAACCATTGTAAAACCTACCCATCAAAAATCCCGATTTATCAACAGGTTCTCCTCGCCTGACTTCGTAAATTAAAGCATCTTTAAACCTCTGGAGAAATGAAGTGTAACTTCTATCTCTATGGTAACCACTCTCCGCTGCCTGCCCACGTGATCTGCTCCGTTACTTCCTGCTGCAACGCTCTCGCTCTCTCTCGCTGCCGCTGCCGCCTGCAGTCGCGCAGATTGCTATCACTATATATATATATATATATATATATATGCCAGTCAACACAACACTTCAGCCGCTCCTTTCCTTTCACTACGACGCGAAGACTTCGGTTTAGTTTAACCACGTCGCTTATCCTGCCTCCTGCGGAGTTTTCTTCAGCCTAATTGCTTTTCCCGAGCTTCATAAGCTGCTTTGGGTAAGAAAAGCGCGTTTGTAGTGCGTGTAAAGGCAGCTCAGTTTCTCAGCAATGGCGACAGCAGCGGTATCTGCCCCTGCTGGCGGCGGCCCGAACCCCGGTGCCGAGATGGTCCGCGGTCAGGCTTTCGACGTCGGGCCGCGCTACAGCAACCTCTCGTACATCGGAGAAGGCGCATACGGCATGGTTTGGTAAGATGCTAAACACGTTACGCTTTGTTACAGTTGTTTTTCCGAGGATATTAATTATGTTTCCTTTTGTCGCTTGCTTGGATTTGTTCATTCAATCACAGCGCAGTGCACCAGACCCCCACATCTCTCGTTATCGTGCTGCTTCTGCTTGAAACCAGTTGCATGCACTTTTCTTTTTTTGACTTTTAAGCTTAGTTTTAGATGTGCATTAACAGAGACAAGTTCCCACTGAGTCTAACATCTGTCAATGCACTTCTAATCATGAGTTGGTGATTCATTATTTAATCATTTGCGTTGCAGATTTAGTTTAGGCTATTTATTTTTCTGTCTCTCAAGAATATTTTGTTGCATTAGCTTTTTATGTTGTATTAACTCTATGGCATTGCAATTAAATTCAGATCATCTAAATAGATTTTTAAGTTGTATCTATTATACAACAATGCTACTACTATAATGATTTTTAGATCATGTTAAATTGATTTAATACAGATTTGCAGAAATTCTTTATGCACTCGTGCATGATCTGTGGGGCAGTTCCAGTCTGTAAATCCCAAGGTATCGGACTGTTTTAGCTAAGACCAGACATCAGGCATGGATCAAAACTTAATAGAGGTGTACATGTGAAATTTGCTCAGTGCTTTTCCAGGAATGTCAAGGTGGCAGGGCTCTCCAGGGCAGCGTGGGTGCGGGCTTCCCAAGGTTGTGCAAAACTAATAGGAACAAGAGGCACTTGGATGCGCTTCGCTGTTGGATCTGCCCACGAAAAACAGTTGAAATTGATAGTGCTCGAGTTGGACCTACAGCCCTAACTTTAACATCCTAAAGTGCATGAGCATCATTTTCCAAATATAAATGTTTCACTAGCTTCCCAAGACTTGGCAAATGTTCTCCAATTTGTAAATCAAATCTGTATACAGACAGATTTATACACTGGTTTTGAAATTGTATAACAAAGGAGAATTGTTGTGGTGAAGTTTCATGCTAGCTTTGTTACAATTGAGAGACTGCTGGCTCAAGTTTGCAGTCTGATGGCCCATCTGTTCTGGTGAGAGGAGTCCGTTGGCTAAACGAATGAGCTCATCGCTGGCAGGCCTAGTTTTGCTCCTCTCGCATGGATGAATGAATGGTTCACACCCACTCCAACAGCTACAGAGTAGAACAAGCCACCCTGGGTTGACTGTCATATGGACATGTAGGCCTGTAACATGTTGTGCTGAACAGGCTGTAACGGTACTGAAGCCTTTGTGCAGCCTTGCTTTTGACTGACAACAGCCTTCGCAAAAGAGTTGGAGTAAAGAAGAATCTTGATTAATAATTATCAACAGAGCAGAATACCAATACACCGTTATACTGGAGACAAGCATGACAGTAGGCATCTTAAATGATGTGCCCTTGTATTAGTTATATGGTGTGTTAGTTATATTCATTAGAGCCCGACCGATATATCGTTTAGCCGATATTATCGGCCGATATGAGCCTGTCGCCGATATATCGGTATCGGCGACTATGCCGTCAATATGAATTTTTTTTTTACAGAACATATAACGCAGATGAAATGCTTCTGAATGATGTAATTACTTAGTTTGTCCAGCAGAGCGCCCTCCATTGTTTGCTACTGGCGACCCAGGTCAGTGTAGTGTAGAGATGCGTGGATGAGCTCAAACTTCACCCGAGTCCGCTGCTTCAAATGATCCGCCCGCCACCCACCCGCACCTATATTTGATCGTCACATTACAATGATTCTAATTCTTAGTTTTGCATGATGATATGATGAATGGATGGTTCATTTTTAACAGCAGATTCAGTGACGTTAGAGACTAGAGCTGATCTGCGCATCACGGCACGTGTCTGCGGCGCATTAAAGCCTGTGTTACGGCCACCGGCGCTGATCGTGGCCACTCAGTCAATGCTGTTTATACCGGCCGCGCCGCGGCCCAGAACTCATGCTCATTGTAATCAGTGATGTTGTCACTGGATGCAGTAAACTGATGCCTCGTTCTATTTATGACGTGCTGACACAAAGTTCAAATGATTTTCAACGGTCGCTTTGTCGCGTCCTGTTGCGGCGCAGACACGGTGTCAGCATAGTCAGTCAGTATAGTCAGTAACGTAGCAGATTGAAAAGTTAGTATCTTTCTGCAGTCCAATAGACGGGTGGTTTGAGTCTGTTGAATGGTGATTTAATGCTACGTTGTCACCTAGTTGGAGAGACTCGATGCTAAGTAAATAAACAACAATGTCCCCGTCTTTTAATCTCACTCTTATGAATTTATACATTTTTATGATTGTTTGAAAATGTTTTATTGACAAATAATTTTGAATCAAAGATATTAAAACCAAATACTAATAAATAACCATTATTCACTTGGTATATTTATTGTATCTCTCTTAGCACTTTGCTGTTGCTGTCATTTGTCTGCATAATATTACATAATATTTACATGACAATATGTTTCTCAGTATTTGAGAACGATTTGCTTATGTGCAAATAAAATATAGCAGCAAGTCATTAGATTTAGAAAGAAGTTACATGGGTATTAAAAAGCAATTTTTGGCATCAAATTAATTTTGTTGTTCATAGTTTTCATCCTGGTGCGGCATTAAATCACACGATCTGTCATTTGAGATGTTTAATGTGCACAAACTAGTTTTACTGACATCTATTTTGAAATATCCTTACAAAGATCTGCTGATGTCATCGGCTACTCAAGTATCCTCTAATATGCTTTGAATCCCACTGAGAGTGAATTTTATCTAATAGTTCCTTTAATTCAGATTCTCAGCGGTGATCCCATTTTTGGAGTATTATAGAGGTGCTTCTGATATAAATGCTGCACTGCCGATAGAGAGTTCTGGATGATCTAATGGATTTTGCATTCTGCATTACACCCCTCTGTCCATGCAAAATAAAGACACGCTGTTACCATTGGCAGTGGTTTTCGGAAACCAGTAATGCAAGTCACAAACAATGGGCCGTTTGATCACAATCAGATGCCGATTTCCTTGAATCCTAGAATACTTCTCTTGTACACACACGTTCACTGTTGTGAGAGCATCTACAGATATTCTAAACCGATGACGTCCATGATCCAGGATCTGTTTTCTGTATTTGCAAACACAAAACCGTTTCAGTAACTGCAACTGCTGGTCAGTTTCTTCCAATAGCATCCATGGGCCTGGCGTTCGCTGAGAGGCCCCCAGTGATGTAATAGCTGGAGAATGTGGTGTTTAGCTGTGTTACTGAGGGAGGTTGGGAACAGGCTGGGTTTCAGTTTTAAACCAGAGAGTGAGTGAATGAGCAAAGAGAGGGCAGGAAATGGAAGGGAAGGGGCGGGTAAGTGGATTTAGGAATGGAGAAAGTGAGGCGAAAGGCTGCAGTCCATTTTGTTGTTCTGCTGCACTGAAGCGGTGATTCCCGTTACCGTATGTGTGCGCATACAAGCACTTGCTCCCATTGTATAATGGGGTCTAATTACTGGAGGTGACGTCCGCTGTAGATTCATATGGCAAGTGTAATTAAGCTGTATTCTAGAGTCTTAAATACAGCTTTTAGTGTTTTAGGTATAAATGAACGAGATGTTAAATATAATCTGGATATTAAACGCATGTTGTCACACTTGCAGATTGAGGATATGGTTTCTAGGGTTGGGCGACGTCTACCAAATTGGCTTCGGACGATGTCTGCAGTGAAACATCGTGATGGACGATGACATCGGGGGGCGGGTCGGGGTTCGGGGTGTGCCCCGAAGCATGAAACAAATAACGCCTTATAGGGAGCCACTAAAAGGTTAGCCGTTTGCTAGCGGTAGCCTGTTGCATTACAGTACATGAAAGTTCACTTACCACATACACAGAGTATGGAGAAATGTCTGATAGGACGATGGCGAATAATTTGCAGATCCTGAGCACCAATGACAAACATCTAATCTTGTCAAATGTGTGATAAGTACTGCCGCACCATAGTATAGAGTCCTTGTGATCGTGAATCTCAAACGTGAAAGTAAAATGAGAGCGCGCAATCGAAAGCGGGTTTCAATTGCGAGAAAAAGTATTGAAATATTTTTTTTTATCCGCCCATCTCGTAGGCTATTTATTCCCTTTAGGGTTTCCGTAGTACACTTAATTTCCTTTACGAACACGGAACTGGGATGCGGCGGATTGCGGGAGAGGGGGTGGGGTGACATCACGATGTCAGCTTAACATCGTGATGTCTGTCAGCCATCGACGATGGCATCTTCTGTCGGCCCAACCCTAATGGCTTCCAGTTACAAAATGAAATTGGCATAATTTTTGCATGCCTAAATAGTGTCCATGACAGAGCCCGTAGATGCTGTGGGGTTTATTATGGAATATTACATACACGTCTCAAAGCATCACCAAAACGTTTGATTGAGCTTGTGCTAGACCATATATTCCTAACTATTAGATATTTAAAGGCAATTATTGTTGAAAAAAAAGGTAACACACTTGACAGTAATGTCTCATTTGGTAACATTAGTTAATCCATTAGCTAACATGAACTAACAATTAGTAATATATTTTTGACAGCATTTATCAATGTTTCTTCATGATCCAACAGTCTTAAACTTAAAGCTAGATTTACAATATTAGTAACTGTGGAAATGTGTCTTTACAAGTCGGTGAAAAAGGTCCATGTATTAATAAATGTTGGTATAACTTTAACTAAGATTAATAAATGCTTTAGAAGTACTGTTCATTGTTAGTTCATTTCACTATTATAAGTAATATTGACAAACGAAACCTAATTGTGACCTTAAAATGGTACCAATAATCTCTTAAACATTTCTGTTAAAAGTGCTCTTGGGGGGAAAAAACAATCATGTATTTCATACACCGTTATTGCAGTTTGTTTTTCATTTTCAAAAATAATTGCATTCATCGCCTAGATCACTCTGAAATCCATATGAATTTTAAAAGTGCCCCATTCAAATGTAAATATTATTTACTGATATCTTTTATGTTGTATGCTCTTGTCTGCAGTTACCAGAGAAATGAAAAGTCACTGTAATTTTACAAATGAATGTAAACTTTTTAATTGCTATTCAGCTCACATGACCGTGATCAGATGCATTTATTAGTTGGTGTTCAGTTGATTCATAATATTTGTCAGCAGTTGGTATTTGTTGTGGACGTAACTTGATTTATGCATCAATGATTCTGAAATCTGCAGAGATTGTGTGTGTTCCTTTGACTTTGACTACTATGTGTTGTTACTTGCCGGTTTAATTCTCCAAAGTTTCGCAACACTGATGTGGTGTGTTGTTGCAGAAGTGGCTCTGTGGGCAGCGTCTCTAAACCATGAGGAGGAATGCTGCAGGACTGACTACCAGTTACAGTTCCTCTTAGTGTTTGCTCTGGAGGGCATGACCCTGCCTCTGTATGTACTTCATAAAGTTTGTCTCAGTGCTGTGGTCTTAATGCTGAAGTAAAAGTGAATTTGTCTCTTGATTACTTCACTTAGCATGCAGATATTTGTGGGAAACATTGGAACTCGTAGTTGAGCTGTTGCTAATTATATCAGCTGTTTTTGGATTTTTGTCAGTAAGTGCATGAAACTGTTTTAATCGCTAGATTATAAAACATTGTTTTCATTTCCAAACATTATCTTCTGTTAGGTACAGAACATAATGCTCTAGCTTCAATTTCAGTCTGAACTTTAAATTCACTGTGCTTTTTTTCTTCTTCTTAATTTTCTACAAACAGCTTTCACTAATGTCATAAAAGCATCCATCTGCTAATTGGGCGGCTTCTGCTTTAATTTAATTCGTAAAATTGCTTGATTTAGAACTTGGTGGTAAGCACTGTCAAAATAAGAGCTTCTTTGGAGTTCTCCTACTTTAGACTGCCATTTGTTCCTTACACATCTGGTAATTAACTGGTAACACTTTACAATAAGGTCTAATTTGTTGACATTAGTTCATGCATTAGCTAACATGAACTAACAATGAGCAATATATTATTGTACAGCATTTATTTGTCTTTGTTAATGTTAGTCAATAAAAATAGAATGTCTGATTGTTTGTTAATGTTATGTCACAGTACATTAAAGGAATAGTTCACCAAAAATATTTACTCACCCTCAGGCCATTCAAGATGGAGTTTATTTCTTCATCAGAACAGGTTTGGAGAAATGTAACATTACATCACTTGTTCACCAATGGATCCTCTGCAGTGAATGGGTGCCGTCAGAATGAGAGTCTGATAAAAACATCACAATAATCCACAAGTAATCCACACCACTCCAGTGAAGTGAAAAGCTGCATATTTTTAAGAAACAAATCCATCGAGGCATTTTAACTTTTTAAACATTGCTTCTGGTCCATAATAACACTTCCTCCAGTGAAAAAGTCCTATACATTTGTTTAGAAATGTTTTGAACTGTTTTCACTGGTAAACAGTGATTGATCTCTGTATATTTCTCTCCTGATTCAGAAAAGATGACTTTCCCATTGGAGAAAGCAATATTACTGATAGAGGACTTTTTAGCTGGAAACAATTGTTTGGAGTGAAAACATCTTAATGGATTTGTTTCTTATAATCGCACAGCTTTTCACTTCAAAAGATGTTAATTGATGGACTGGATTCGTGTGGGTTACTTGTAGATTACTGTAATGTTTTTAGGGCTGCCACTAACGACTATTTTTATTTCGATTATCGATTAATCGATTAATCTTAACTATTAATTTCCCACAAAAAATCAACAATTTCACTTAAGAATATTTTATTAAACCATATTTTATTAAACCAGATGAAATCCAAATTTCTATGAAATCCTTTTTTTAAAGCAAAAGTAAAGTGCAACAGAGTGCAAGAAGCAAGTGTCCATCTCATAGTCCAAATCACTGAAATCAAAGTTCAGTATTATAGTGTAAGAATGACAGCATATCCACATGTTATAGTCTACTAATATTAAAATTATAATAAAAAAACACTTTTTAAAGGAGTTTTTACCAGAAATGTTATTTACCAGAATTTATTTAGGAGAAAAATGTAAATGTGCAGTATTTCTGAAAAAAAAGAAGAAAAAAAACTTTTTAAATTTTTTAAAATAAAATCAATTAATTGGAGATGCTTCCTATAATTATAATATTATTTTTTTGTGGTAATACAAATAGATGTAAGTGAACAATAGCCTTTAAAATTACTTAAA
>NW_015631070.1:171630-174815 GCF_001515625.1 Sinocyclocheilus rhinocerous | reverse complement strand
TTTTTACACATTACTGTGCGATCTAATCCTTGTTTAATATTGACCAAGCACCATTTAATTCAAATGTCCACTTAATCTTTAATATTTGGACATTTCTTTAGGACAGAAATGCTATAGCCTTGTAATTTAAAAGAATATGTGGACATCAAAACGTGTAAACTCAGAGTGAGGGTTCGAGCTTTTATTTTGAAACCGCGATGTATTCGCCTGAGTTTGTGTAGATTTATAAATGATTGACCTTACAAATCTGATGAAATGGCACACATTGCGTTCCCAGATGAACGTTATAATAAACCCAAACTCACAAGTACTTAACCTACACGCATGTAAATAATTAAAGCGCATATACTGTATTAGAACTGCATCGCATATAATTATTTAATTAAATCGTAGCGTTTGTGAATTCACAATTATGCTTAATTATGATTTTTAAATGGGTTTAATATATCATGCAGCCTTGGGAAACAGTCTAATAATGTGTTTTATGGATTCTTGTCCGTGAAATGCGCCACTTCCGGTATTTTGCCGGTTAGTCGACGCGAGCAAAATGAAGTCGAGGTTTTTAAAAAATCGAATAGTCGAATAAAATCGACGAATCGCGACAGCCCTAAATGTTTTCATCAGCTTGGTCTCTCATTCTGACGGCACCCATTCACTGCAGAGGATCTGTATGTGAGCAAGTGATGTAATCACTGTAATCTGTTCTGATGAAGAAACAAACTCATCTACATCTTGGATGTAGGGTGAGTACGTTTTTAATAAATGTTCATTTTTGGGTGAACTATTCCTGTAATTAACATTTAAAATTTTTCAAAAAATGTATTAGTAAATGTTGACACTAACATGTCATTAACTAAGATTAATAAATGCTGTAGATATATTGTTCGTTGTTAGTTCAGTTTAAGTAATGTAGTTACCAATGTTAACACGTGAAAACCTTTTTGTGATTAATGTTACCAATTATCTTTTAAACACAGCCATTATTCCAGTCTTCAGTGTCACATGATCCTTCAGAAATCCTTGCTGCTCAAGAAGCATTTCTCACATTTCTGTTAAAAGTTCTCTGGTTTCATCTTAAAGTTATTGCTGTTTTTTGCCTTTAGTTCACATTCCATTTTCTGTAAAACAGGTTGCGTCGCTTAAAGATCGGGTCTTTTAATGTGCTTCATTAAATATGGAGCTGTTTTACTCCAGATGCCTTCAAAAGAGATTCAAAAGATGATCATATACCCGATGCCCATAACTTTATCTAAAAAATGTTTTCTTCTCTTCAGTAACATTCTGATAATAAAATGTAATAAAACGCCAACAATAAAACAACTAGCTAGGTTAACTGATTACCATGAAAGCTCATAGATATTGCCATCAGTTCATACTGCTGTTAACACTTTCTCAGACAAGCGGATGCGATGGGTTCTGTGTTTTCCGGTTTGGTCAGGTGATGTTCATCATAAACCCCATACGAATTGTAAAAGCAAGGAGTGCCCCATTCAGACGTCCAGATTATTCACTGATATATCTGTTTTACGTTGTTCTCTGTGGTTACCAGAGAAATGCTAATGCCACAATTTTAAAACCATAAATGTTGAACATGCGTAATTGAACTTTTATGCTGTTCCAAAATGTAACTGATAGTTATATTATGCTTTTAGTAATATAACCCCAGTTCTTCTGCTTATTAGGTAATTATACACCTTTTTCTACATTGTTTGAGGGTAAGAGTTTCCTGTAGTGCGAGCATTAAATGCGTCACACGGGTCTGGTGTAAAGGCTTATCTCTCTATGGCTGTTTGCTTTAGCAGGTTGACTCACTCATTCAGAGGCATGTATCTATAGCTGGAGTAAATTGAGATCTTGTGTGCCCTCGTTGCAAATAGCACCTCTTCATTATTGTTCACAATTACATTAATAATTACGATAATGACTGTTTGTCCACTTGAACTTGAGTTCAGTAAATGGAGTCTGTTTGTGCTAGTCGAAGTTCCTGTGAGAATTGCATGTTTCTGGTTTTCATAGCTAAGAATTTTTATAGGCTTTTTATAATAAAAAAAAAAAAAGAAATGTAATGATTTTAAAAAATATTGGATTTCTGGAGCACTTGTTTCTTGATCTGCCATTATATTATATTATATATTATATTATATATTATATTATTATATGCTTTCTTGTCTTAACTTTAACTGTATTTTTGCAGTACATTGTTGTTGTTGTTGTTACCTGCTCATATTAATCCGTTTTGCCCATTGATATTTTGTGGCAGTGATATTTTAGTATTGAGATACAATTATAGTGTTTAATTTGTTTAAATATTTTGAATTAGTTTTTAATTTTTATAGTTTCTGTTTTCATTTTCATTTCGTTGTATTTTTCCCCCTTTTTTCAATTTCCATAGTTTTAAGTTTTATTTAAGTTTTAGATATTTTAGTACATCAAGTTAATCTAAATAAAACTGAGAAATGTTGCCTTGGCAACTAGCTATATATTAAAAAAAAAGTTGATACATTTTCTTTTGGTTAAAGAATATTTAGTAACAATATTTTTTTTAGTTTTTTTTTTTTTTAACTATATTAACCCTGGTATGTCAACAACATTATGGCAAAAACTCTAGGGTAAACGTACCTATTAAGCTCACGTACCCATTAAGCACACTTCCATATTTGAGCTCAGATTATAAAAAGACAAAATTATGTATTTTCATACTTGAGGTCTTAACCACATCAAGTCAATCAGATCATTGCACACTGAGATATGAGTCTCTGTGTTCACACTGTCTGGCGGCCATTTTGAAAGCTGTCTGAAAACTTTCACCAAAAGAGGAGCCCATTTAAATGTGCATTTTTTTTTTTTTTAGACGTTTAAGCCTTTATTTTGGGTAAGTTTCACTACTTACTGTAAAATTAAGAGATTAATGTTTAGACTTTTGCATATTATAGCCTGGAACTTGGATGTGGGATATAATTATTGTTAGATCCAAAAGATAGTTTTAGCAACACAGCGCAGATGTTAGCTGACTAGCTGTATAAGATTATGTGCTACTGCTACGCTAATATAGAACTTCACAGGCATTACTGGCTTGTACTTTTAAATCCATAATATTATAAATTGACAGTTTATTGCTGGTCTGTGGTTTTATACTGCTGTAATTTTTAAAGATTTTATATTATTGTAAGGTGAGCTTAAAGGGT
>NW_015631070.1:162310-168375 GCF_001515625.1 Sinocyclocheilus rhinocerous | reverse complement strand
TTTCATGTTATTGTAAGGTGAGCTTAAAGGGTGCGCTACTATGAAAATCACACAGCTTCAGTGTGACATCAATAAGAAAAAGTATAATTTCAGTTTTTGTTAATAATAGTTGTTCATAATAAAATATGTATGAACTTAATACATGACCTAGATTATTTATTTTGCAAAATCTTGTAATTTTAATATATATTACATGAAATTTATTAAAAATTGTTGCTGCTCCCATTAAGCTCAGTGTGCTCTCTTTAAGCTCTTCCACATTTAACATCAATGTAAACACTTCATAAACAAAGTGACAACCATCAGTTTAAAATGTAAAGTCTAAGTTGTTAATCAGTTTTCTATGGAATCTGTCAACTCAAATCTACAGACCGGCTCTGACCTTTGGCAACTAGCATCAAATTCTCCAGACTGTAAATCTGTGAAAAATCGGAGCAAAAATCATGTAGTGTATTCCAGCCTTAAGAGACTATAGATAAGTTGACCTTAATTTAATAAGAGGCTTCATAATGAGGCTAGTTTCTGTGCTAGTTTCATCCCCATGAATGAAATGTTTTATTTGATTTTTGAATGTGTTACTTAGCTGAATGTGGACTAGTCTAGATGTTGCAATGTGCTTAAATGACACTTCACTATGAATATATAACTGATCAAATTGAATGCCTTGTTGCTTGATTTTAGTGTTCTGTTGTTTTGTGATTGACTTTGTACCTTCAAAACATTTTTTTCAATTATTCTTTAAAAAGGTTGTTTAAAATAAACAAGAATTTTTAATAAAACATGATGTGAGCTTAATGGGAACAGGGGTGTGCTTAAAGGGTACAAACATGTACCCATTAAGCACAGCCAGACTTTTTGCATTTAAAGGCACAATATGTAAGATTTTTTTATTAAAATTTGTTTTGTAGAAAACATGGAAACACCAAAGACGCTTTAATATGTTGTGCGTTTTAATAGACCGGTGACGACCGCACAGAGTAGCATTATAACAGAATTTTCAAACGTATCTACTATGATAAAACAGCGCTGTTTTTTTCCCCCCACATACGCACGACCGGAAGGAGCGGAAGCGGTCGTCTGTGGCATAATAAAAGCTCCGCTGCTTTCAAGCCGCGTGTCACGCTCGTTGAGTTTTTATATTTCAGCCAACTTTTACTTTTACTCCACTACATTTCCTAATTAAAATCTATACTTTTACTCCGATACATTTCCCTGAAGCATATTCGTTACTTGCTACAAAATAGTCAGAACACGGACTGCAGGAAAGCAGGTTTGACGAATCAGTGGTCTGGCGTCTGCAAGTTAGACTCCTACAAACACCTTTGCAAACAAGTGCGAGCACAACCGCGGGTGATTCATTTTCCACTCAAGTCGAGTCTGGGGTGTGCGTTTATATGCAGTATATCTGCGATAATATGGTAAGTGTTGTTTTAATGATGTGCGATCTGACATTATCAAGTATATCACCAAATCACACACAGAGAGTGCACGCACGTGATTTACAAAGCAAAACCAATGTTACACCGTGTCTACGGACGTGAGTGGCGCGGCGCAACAAATCCCGACAGAAAACTGCTGCCGGGTTCTATTTATGACGTGCTGACATACATTTCAAATGGTTTTCAACGGTCGTTTGATCGTGTCCAGTGTAGGCAGACTTTAGCTGTTGTAGACACGGTGTTACTCACCTATTGAGAAGAAACAAAGCAACCTCAGCGTCGGATCGCAGGCCTCCGCTCCTTGAGTTCTCTCCAGCGCTGGAAAGCTGATCCGATATTTACACGGGTCCTACTTCTTGCCTTATCGTTCCGCAGACGTTTTCCTCTTGTTTTTTTTATCCACCATCTCTATCTCTCTGTCGCTCGGCTCGGGTAATGTCCGTCCCATGCACTGAAAGCTCTCTCCTCCACATCACGAGTAGACACGCCCCTTATTGCTGATTGGCTACAAGTTTGTTTTGCTATTCGGCCCGAATCAGTTTTCTAAAGTGTTTTTGAAAAATCACATACCCTGCCTTTAAGTACGTTTAAGATTAAAAAATACTTCTCGTACTTAAGTACAATAAATATCACATACTTTAAGACTTTTACTCGAGTAATATTCTAAACGGTGACTTCAACTTCTACCAAAGTCATTTTCTGGTAAGATATCTGTACTTTTACTTGAGTATGGCTTTCAGGTACTTTATACACAACTGGATTTTAGTGAGCTTAATAGGTACGTTTACCCTATATGTTATTTACTCTCATACCACCCGATTCTGCTCGCTTGTAAATATGCCATCAGTTTATTGCATTTATCTAGATATTCATGAAATCAATACAAATTATACAAGCTATGTTCCCCCATTCAGATGTACAAAATATTTCCTGATATATCCAATGTTTTATATTATTGTCTGTGTGCTGTGGTTACCAGAGAAATAAGTAATGAACATGTCAATACAAGGCATTTTAATGCATTGTGGGAAATCTTGAAGCCTACCCTGATTTGCACCAAGTTTTGATAGACGTGCGTGCAGTGAGGGATCTAGTCCGATAATTACACTTCCTTGAATGCACCCTCAAGATCTTGTGTGCGCACAAATGCACATACAAATATATTAGTCAATACATGTACACGCTCACACATGCCTGTGTTTACACACACGCTGTTTGAGCGCAGACTGTGTGTGGCTATACTGCTTGGGCCGTGCCTCCATGCCAAACTCTGCCACGGTGCCAGTCTCCATAGCAACCCTTCTGCCAAGGACGTCAATCCGCTGTCACGCGAACCAGCCTGACTGGGAGGAGTGTCAGAAGGAGCAGCAACAGAGGGAGAGAAGGAAAGCAGAGGAAAGCCAGAGCGCTTGATGATTTTTATTTGCATTGTTGGTAGTATTTGCAAGACACATCAAGAACATGCCCATATGAGGGTGGAAAAGCACTGTTTTAGTCGTTGCAATTCACAGTGGTTAATTTAATGTTATTCGTAACCCCTTAGCAATGGTTTATTAACACTTTGGCAACCCTAGTGTCATGCTGATGACTTTTACACCCCTAACATTTCTAAACGGCTAGTTTTGTGAAGTAAGGCTTGTGTGATCCCCTTGTTCAGAAACCGTTCAACCTAGTTAATGTTCTTAAGAATGTGAAAAGCTTCTTACTGGCACAGCTGTAAATGTGCAGGCGTTCTGGGTTAGGAACAGAAAGGAAAGGATTATCCAACCTTGTGGCGTCCCGGCCCCATTTGCACGAGTCTTAGAAGCGCCTTCACCCTCAGAAGGTGCATTGAAATAGAAGCATCTCAGTTTTCTTTAAGCATGAGAAGCCTGCTTGTGAATGCACAAATAGACATGTCAAACACATAATGCTATACTGGATAACGCGTCTAAATGGGTATCTTACAAAACCAAGAACATGCCTAGGTTATGATTCACCCCAAAGTCAAATGAAAGATTTTTTTTTTTAGCATTGCGACGTCATTCTTTTGACAATCAAGTAGATTCATTTCATTACTGTAGCATGACAAAAATCTGTTGTACTGCCTGATGACCATGTTGCTGTGCAAGAGAAAGACACACGCTGTTTAAGCGCAGACTGTGTGTGGCTATACTGCTTGGGCCGTGCCTCCATGCCAAACTCTGCCACGGTGCCAGTCTCCATAGCAACCCTTCTGCCAAGGACGTCAATCCGCTGTCACGCGAACCAGCCTGACTGGGAGGAGTGTCAGAAGGAGCAGCAACAGAGGGAGAGAAGGAAAGCAGAGGAAAGCCAGAGCGCTTGATGATTTTTATTTGCATTGTTGGTAGTATTTGCAAGACACATCAAGAACATGCCCATATGAGGGTGGAAAAGCACTGTTTTAGTCGTTGCAATTCACAGTGGTTAATTTAATGTTATTCGTAACCCCTTAGCAATGGTTTATTAACACTTTGGCAACCCTAGTGTCATGCTGATGACTTTTACACCCCTAACATTTCTAAACGGCTAGTTTTGTGAAGTAAGGCTTGTGTGATCCCCTTGTTCAGAAACCGTTCAACCTAGTTAATGTTCTTAAGAATGTGAAAAGCTTCTTACTGGCACAGCTGTAAATGTGCGGGCGTTCTGGGTTAGGAACAGAAAGGAAAGGATTATCCAACCTTGTGGCGTCCCGGCCCCATTTGCACGAGTCTTAGAAGCGCCTTCACCCTCAGAAGGTGCATTGAAATAGAAGCATCTCAGTTTTCTTTAAGCATGAGAAGCCTGCTTGTGAATGCACAAATAGACATGTCAAACACATAATGCTATACTGGATAACGCGTCTAAATGGGTATCTTACAAAACCAAGAACATGCCTGGGTTATGATTCACCCCAAAGTCAAATGAAAGATTTTTTTTTTTTTAGCATTGCGACGTCATTCTTTTGACAATCAAGTAGATTCATTTCATTACTGTAGCATGACAAAAATCTGTTGTACTGCCTGATGACCATGTTGCTGTGCAAGAGAAAGTGATGCAGAAGCGTAATGCAAGTTATCTCTTTCTCATTACTGTAACATGACTGTGTTATGAGGTATTTATGCATTTTAATATTTGCCTTTTAGTGCATGATGATTTTAATAAAATACGGTCAAAAATAACTTCTGGACCTGTTATGGTAAAGAGAAATTCAGGCGAAGAAATGTGCTAAATAGTCATGAAATTGTCATGATGTAAATTATTTTAATGGTCTACGCATTTAATTATTAAATAATTACTTTTTATTGATGTTAATTATTTGTTCGGTTTGTATCAGTTCTCATTACTTTAATGCAAATAATCTCAATCTCATTACTCTTAAATAAAAATAAAAAACATTACATTTTAGGGGTGCTCCGATTGATCGGCTACCGATCACTATCGGCCGATAATCACGTTGGCATGACATTTTCCACTCAAGTCGAGTCTGGGGTGTGCGATTTATATGCAGTATATCTGCGATAATATGGTAAGTGTTGTTTTAATGATGTGCGATCTGACATTATCAAGTATATCACCAAATCACACACAGAGAGTGCACGTACGTGATTTATTAGTCTATTAAAACTCAAAATTCAAGGCATCCTAAATTGTAGATGGCAAAAATGCTTCTGTATGTTTTTTATATTTATATAATTTAATATAGTTAACTTAATCTATATCACACAAAGAGTACCGTTTTCTGCAGATATCAGCATGAACACATTTAATAATCATTTTATACAAGTTCAGTAAAGTTAGCAATATGTGACTTACATTTTAGACATAATATTGCTTGTTTTTGCTCAATTTTGCCTACGAAAATAGTTCCAAACAAAGATCACAGCACTGTTTTGCGTCTCTGAGCAATGGACGGTGTTTACTTATTGAATGAATCAGCTTTTTGAATGAATCGGTTGAATAAATGATTCAGTGATTCACTCATTAACACAGTAAAATGCTTTGTTTCTGAATGAATCAGTAACAGTCACTTGTCACCTACTGGTGGTTTTAATTTCACATTTAGACTTTTTTTTTTTTTTTCATGTTTTAAATTATTTCAAATATCAGCATTCAACGTTTTATGTTAAAAACCAAACATTAGGCCTATTTATGCATCTGTAACTGCAGTTTAAATGCATCCATGTCCCCTCTGAGATACATAAACTGTGTAAATACATCTAAATGCTATTTCAGATGCAGATTCCAGAAATGTTTTCTTACGTTGGAATGAAAGACACTAAGTACCGGAAGAAGTGCTTCTTATTCTTACCCAAAAATACAAAATGGAAGTACATTAAACTGTGTAAATACATCTAAATGCTATTTCAGATGCAGATTCCAGAAATGTTTTCTTATGTTGGAATGAAAGACACTAAGTACCGGATGAAGTGCTTCTTATTCTCACCCAAAAATACAAAATTGAAGAAAGAGTTAAAACCGAACACAATCTTGCTACTCAAGCTGTGTATGAAATTTTTTAAATATATTTATTTGCTGCTTTTCCATTTTGCATTTGCCTTTAAGTATTGAAAGTAAAAGTACAAGTAGAGTAAGTGATTTCTGGTAGCCAATGTTGATATTTGAAATCACCAAAACAAACACGCC
>NW_015631070.1:161058-162132 GCF_001515625.1 Sinocyclocheilus rhinocerous | reverse complement strand
TGTAGATGTGTAAACTAGTGCTGTCAATCTATTAAAAATTAACTTAATTAATCACGCTTAATCCCACCTAACATTAAAGTTTTTTAATATACTTTTATATTGCAACACTTTCACATTCAATCTTTAAATTACTGTGGAAACAACATAAAGAGTATATTTTTAACATTTGTTTAATGGCATCTTTTTTTGTGACTGAAGGCAAGTATCACTAATACAAATACTACTGATGTCTCTATAAAATTGTTATTTTTTTCCCTAATATTTAGCCTAACCATAAAGTTATCAAACACTAAATTCTAAATTAAACACAGATGAATCCTTTAAGCTACAAAAGTTATTGATTTCCTCTTGTTTTCTTTTGTTCTTTGATTAACAGACATCACAGCAGCTGGTTATTAGGTTATTTGGCTGCTATTACTTTGAGCTACCACTGCTGAACGTAACGCAGATCTGACGTGCATGCTCGTAGTTTCATTCGCACTTTAATATACAGGCTACAGAGTGCACTGCCATATTTGCACATACAATTAAAGAGCATGCACTATGAGCACAGTATAACGGCTGAAAGGACAGGAAAATTAGTTTTTACTGACATATGGCCTGACAACATCTCATCTGAGCGCAGTTCACTGTTGTTCTACTGAAGCTCCTCGTCACCTGTACGTCTCTGCGCTTGTTTGACTAGCGCTAGCGCTGAGGTGAAGTTGGAGTGCGTGTCTGAAAAGTATCTGATGTGGTTTGTAATGAAATGTGTTTATGCGGTTTAAGGAAAAAAAAAAAAAAAAGTATTTTCCACATACTGTACATTATTGTTTCTCCTCTATGCCCCGCCTTTCTGAAACGCGTCGATTTTTACAAAGCTCATCGTTCTGAAAAGCGAGGTGTGCTCTGATTGGCCAGCTATCCAGTGCGTTGTGATTGGCCGAATACCTCAAGCGTGTGACAGAAATGTTACGCCCCTACCATACTGTGATGCCCTGTCAGGCCGGAGCGACGAGACAAAAACATTAAGCATTTGTTGCATACAGTGAGGACATAATTACTGATTATAATGACTTATACTGTCTTTTTACG
>NW_015631070.1:155198-161048 GCF_001515625.1 Sinocyclocheilus rhinocerous | reverse complement strand
AAAATGCGCTGCACACATCTGAATATTTGGGTTGAAGTGTTCTGGAACAGTGTTGTAAATACAACTTAACCACTGATTTCTAGTCGTGTCCTCTTTTGGAAGGCCAAACAAAGTAGTTTCGCTTTCACAGTGAAACACACAGCGGGCTAGAGTGAGCGGAGGCCAGAGGGCTTGAGAACGGCATAATTTTGACCCATACAATGTATTTTTGATTATTGCTACAAATATACCCCAGCGACTTAAGACTGGTTTTGTGCTCCAGGGTCACATTTGGATATGCTTACAAAGGTGTATATACCTATTCCCCTCATTCACAAGCATATATCTTGCTCTTCCCTCTGTTTTGACTTATACACTTATATACACTTGTAGTCAATTTTCACCAGTGCCTTTCAAAAGATACTCCTTGCAATCTCCGCTTGAATGTCAGTCTTTCCATATTATATATTTCTGTGAAGTGTTTTAAAGCAGCTTCTCTAAAGGTCCACAGAAAAGTGCCCATAATTGAAAGGCCCATCTGCATTAACATTGTATTAAACTTCTTATATTGTGTACTTGATATCTTTGAGTCACTTGGTATACATTTGATATGGTTTGTGTGGTTTTCTTTTATATTTTGAATAATGAATAATAATGACAAAGCTACATGACAGTGTTTTGTAACCCAGAAAAAAAAGATGTTTGATCTGATGATGTTTTTTTGCTCTCTTTGTTTCAGCTCGGCGTATGATCGTGATAATAAAGTGCGTGTGGCGATAAAGAAAATCAGTCCGTTTGAGCACCAGACATACTGTCAGCGCACACTCCGTGAGATTAAAATCCTGCTCCGCTTCAAGCACGAGAACATCATCAGCATCAACGACATTATCCGCACTCCCACCATCGACCAGATGAAAGACGTGTATCCTTTTTTATTTGTATTTTAGCCTGGAAATAAATGTAGGATTTTGAAACAATGGAAAGACATATGTAATTCTGTACTATGTTTTAGGTACGTAGGTACATTGGTGACATTGATCATGTGGCTCCTAGTCAGATGTTCTTCCATTGAAGTTAAAGATGTTTAATTTTTCATGCTGGAGAACATGGTCAGGTTTTATGTTCGTCAGTTTGTGTCCTGCCATCATTAACGCGAAAAGAGAGACAAACCGAATATTACATTTTTAAATTCGAATTCATTCAATTTTTCAATTCAGCTTCCTAAATGTTCATGTTCAGGCTGAAAATGCAGCCTCTGGCACAAACAATGCTCTTTTTCAACTGCGTAGGCTGAGACAATGCAAAAATCTCTAGTAAAGAGTTAATTTTCGGACCAAAATCAATAGTCAGTAGGCGTGTGGATAGTGAGAGTAGTTTTGTATGATCTAATCGCCGTGTTGTTCTAATGTGTTTAGCGTCATGCCAGAGCTGCGGTTAAAGGGAGTAGAAACACAAGATCTTAAAAGGCCACAGTTTTTTTTTTTTCTACCGAAGTTAATACAGAACATAGCAAAAGGCTTGTACTTTTTGTTGCTGGTATTTATTTATTTATTTTTCTCACAACCTAACAAAACGAAGATTTACTACTTAGGATCGCTAATAGGCATGGCACTTGTGAACTATTTGATTATTAATTCTGATTCCACGAAACTATTCTAGTTCCATAGATGTTCCATTTACAGTTTTGTGCTTTTGAGCAATAAATCATAATTAAAAAAGGTAAACTTTTAGAATATACACTGTTGTTCAATATTTGGGGGTCATTAAAGTATTACAGTAAAAACAGTAATACTCTGAAATATTATAATTTAAAATTACTGTATGTTTGTTTGTTTGTTTGTTTGAAGAATAGGAAGGTCAAAAGAACAGCATTTATTTGAAATAATCTTTTGTAAGATTATAAGTATCTTAACAGTCAGTTTTGATCAATTTAATGTATCCTTGCTGAATAAAAGTATGGCTGCCCATACTTTGTGTTTGACCTTGACGTTGGCGAACTATAGCTACATTGTACAGGATCTGATGGAGACGGACTTGTACAAGCTGTTGAAGACGCAGCACTTGAGCAATGACCACATCTGTTACTTCCTGTACCAGATCTTGCGCGGCCTGAAGTACATCCACTCGGCAAACGTTCTCCACAGAGACCTGAAGCCATCTAACCTGTTGCTCAACACTACTTGCGACCTCAAGGTGAAGTAAACTGCGTCGTCATTTTAAACACATTTAAGGTGAAGTGTGTCAATTCTGTGCCACCAAATGGAATTGAAAAACAATGTTTTCAGAATGCTGCACCTGTCGGCTTTACAACAAAGCACATAACTTCAATTTTAATTTCTAATGTAATTTCTGTGAGTACAAACCATACATCAATGGAAAGCTTATTTGTTCAGCTTTCATATGTTGTATAAATCTCAATTTCAAAAAATGTACCCATATGACTGGTATTGTGGTCCATGGTCACATATATATATATAAACTTATTCCATTTTACAAAACAGCTTGTCCAGCTAGTCATCCAAATGGAGTGCAGAGATTAAGAGTGCAATAATTTTAAATAAATAATTTGTCATTTTTATTAGTTTTTGTTGTTTTTTAAAAGTCTGTATAGTTAATTTGTTTTTAATCTCTTTATTTTAATTTTCTTAAAAACAACACGCACACAATGCCACAAAATAGTTACTATAAGGATAAATAACCTGTATAGTTAATTTTTATTGAATTCTTATTTTAGTTATTTTAGTACATCAACTTAAACTAAGTGAAAATGAGAAATAATGCCTTGGAAACTAGCTGAATTTTTTAAATATTTTATTTCAGTTAACATTTATTTCAAGTAACAGATTTTTTTTTCTATGGTTTTAGTTTAACTATAATAATATAAAAACAAAGTTTAACTGATGTACATAGTTTTAAATTAAATTAAAATTAAATATGTATTTGTGTAAGCATTTTTGCATAAGTATTTATGTATTTGATTAAGTATTTCATAAAATGTTTATTTTTACTTTAAATTACTTATAATTTAGTTTATAAATGTATATATTTTTTTCTTCCAATTGTTTTTAATATTTCAAATTGTTGAATTTGAAAAACAGATCTGTGATTTTGGGCTCGCCCGGGTGGCCGATCCAGACCATGACCACACCGGCTTCCTGACGGAGTATGTAGCCACGCGTTGGTACCGCGCACCAGAGATTATGCTCAATTCTAAGGTGAGGAAGCAGTCTTGATCTTTCAAAGTTTGTTGGCCTGATCACTCAAACACCGATTAAGTCTAATCCTGGAGTTATTTCATTATTGTCTCAAGTGTGTGTTTGGTTGCTCTATGCAACCTTTATTTTTAACTTTTAAGACAACCATGGTATTACTATGATACGCACCACCCAGAAAATTCCAGTACCAAAAAAATGCATGATAAAAACTTTTTTTGCGTAAAAGTTAATAGCTATATCAATGAACAATCTCTTCATGTATGTGCCTCTCTATCTCTCAGGGTTACACTAAGTCCATTGATATATGGTCGGTCGGTTGTATTCTGGCTGAGATGCTTTCGAATAGACCCATCTTCCCTGGGAAACACTATCTGGACCAGCTTAACCACATCTTAGGTAAACAACCCTGTGGACTTTATATATTTCCCTGCCTGCAGCCTTTGACGTCACAGGTTACAGCCACTAGTGAAGGGTTTATGTTCTTGTGGTGCCAACAGCCAGACATCCTTGTCATGATGTCATTTCCTGTAAGTATAGTGTGATTAGTCATTTGACATTTACAGCTCCGGTGAAAAAGCTCAGTGGTTTGTATAAGAAAAGACTGTAGATTTCAGGACACATACTGAGAGATGAATTTAGATGATTGAGATGAACAGGAATACTAACAGATTACGGTGTTTGGTATAACTTGTAGTTGCACAAAAAAAAAAAAACCTCTTTTGAGCCCAGTAATACCAACAGAAGATCATGCTAACTGTTTTCAGGGCCACAGAGCAGCTCAGTTCACATATTCACTGCTCCATTCGCACTTCATGCATCGCTGCATTTCACCAGGTTTGTAATGTGAAGCTCTTCTTCTAAAGAAACATATGATTTTTTTTGTCCAGTTTTCATAAAGCTGTGCATCTGTAATGAAAAACATGCTTACTCAGTCAGCTGAATAATTGATGTACATTGAACGCTCTTCAAAAGCACCGCATAGGCCATCCGTCTCTGGACTGAAACACGATACATTGTGGTCAGTTTTGCATAGTAAAACTGAGATAAGCGTTTGATGGTTATCTCCAAAAAGTCTTATTCATCATTTCCCTTGCAAGCCGAAGCACATCAGATTTCGTCGCTTCCCTTCTCTTTATTTTTCCTTTCTCCGTCTGTTGCATCAGTTTAAAAACTCAGCGTTTCCTGTCAGAGATGCTGTTGATTTTGGCCCTGCAATGAGCTGATAACGTTGTCCAAGCTGCTGCATGTGTTTGAAGATGTGTGTTTTCCCACCAAACCCAAAGCGATGGCTCCTAAAGAGACAATCTCTGTAGTAACACTTTCTTCCATTAGCATGCGTGTCTTTGAACCCGTCTGGCCTTTGCGAGCAGATGTTTCCCTGTTGATAACTCTACTTATTTCCTCATTTAGATTGCGTCTGCACATCATTAGCCTGGTGCCCTGGGTTATTGTTGTACCATCTCTCTCATTCTCTGAGCAAGCACTTATTCAATTCAGTGTCTACAGAGCCAAAAAAGTGCCATTTTCTAGTTAGGTTATTAAATGTGCCAAATTCTACAACTGTAGCAATTGTTGTTTTGTAAGTTTAAATTAAATAGGCTGTTTTTCCTACTCTACTTCACACTGGCATTTATCACAGCTACTGAATAATGTAAACACGAGCGGAAAAGTATGGTAAAAAGACAGAAAAAGTTGTGAAATTTGGCACACAGGTAGAGGAGAGTCTCAACATTATCCACAACAAATTTGGAGTCTCTATTTAAAACCTTCTATGGAAAATCACTGTTTCCATAAAAATATTAAGCCTCACAACTGTTGTCAACATTGATCATGAGAAATGTTTTCTGAGCAGCAAATCAGCATATTAGAATGATTTCTGAAGGATCATGTGACACTGAAGACTGGAGTAATGATGCTGAAAATTCAGTTTTGCATCACAGGAATATATTACATTTTAAAATATATTCATATATTGGGTAACACTTTAGTATAGGGACCAATTCTCTCCTATTATTAACATATCGTCTGTTTATTAATGCTTATAAAGCACATATTTTACATGGCCATATTCTACATCCCTAATCCTACCCAATTCCTAAACAACTACCTTACTGCCTATTAATAAGCAGCAAATTAGGAGTTTACTGAGGCAAAAGTCATGGTTAATGGTTTGTTAATAGCGAGAATTGAACCTTAAAATAAAGTGTGACCATACATTGTAATAAATCGTGTTTTGATCAAATAAATGCAAATAAAGTGAGCATATGTGACTTCTTTATATATCATTCTACTATATATGTGACCCTGGACCACAAAACCAGTTTTATGTCGCTGGGGGATATTTGTAGCAATAGCCAAAAATACATTGTATGGGTCAAAATTATTGATTTTTCTTTTATGCCAAAAATCATTAGGATATTAAGTAAAGATCATGTTCCATGAAGATATTTTGTAAATTTCCTACTGTAAATATATTAAAACGTAATTTTTGGTTAGTAATATGCATTGCTAAGAACTTCATTTGGACAAATTTAAAGGCGATTTTCTCAATATTTAGATTTTTTTGCACCCTCAGATTCCAGATTTTCAAATAGTTATATCTGACCAAATATTGTCCTATCCTAACAAACCATACATCAATGGAAAGCTTATTTAT
>NW_015631070.1:106347-155109 GCF_001515625.1 Sinocyclocheilus rhinocerous | reverse complement strand
GTGTATGTATATATATATATATATATATTAGTATTTATAGAGTTTTAGCTTTTAGTTTTAATTACTTTTTCTTATTTGTAAGTCGCTTTGGATAAAAGCGTCTGCTAAATGACTAAAAGTAAAAGTAAAGTAAAGTAACTTTAAAGGCAATTTTCTCAATATTTAGATTTTTTTGCACCCTCAGATTCCAGATTTTCAAATGGTTGTATCTCGACCAAATATTGTCCTATCCTAACAAACCATACACCAATGGAAAGCTTAATTAGACCCCTATGACTGGTTTTGTGGTCCAGGGTCACATATATATATTAAATATTTAATATTATTTAAAAAAAAACAAGGAAATAATGATGCAACAAAACGAAGCATATTTGCTTTTCCTTTTGTTTTCTTGTTCTCCTAGTCTATATTTTCATAATTTCATATCTAATCCTTTTTATTTGTCTCCCTTCTCTGTCCTGTAGGTATTTTGGGCTCCCCCTCTCAGGAGGATCTCAACTGCATTATCAACATTAAGGCGAGAAATTACCTGCTGTCACTTCCTCTCCGCTGCAAAGTGCCCTGGAACCGCCTGTTTCCTAACGCCGACCCTAAAGGTCAGAGGTCATCTCCACACCCGCACACAAAGAAACTAGTCCTCGTATCTTGAGACCAAGCCACCTTAAACATTCACATTCTGACTATTTTTAACAACATATATTTAAATTTGGGGTTATAACAATTAAAAGCTTAGTAAAAAGAGCAGCATCCACTAGAGGTTTGTTTTTAATGAACTGGTGTGATATTTGTCTCTGTTTTCTTGTAGCGTTGGACCTGTTAGATAAGATGTTGACCTTTAACCCTCATAAGAGGATTGAGGTGGAGGAGGCGCTGGCTCACCCGTACCTGGAGCAGTACTATGACCCCTCAGATGAGGTCAGTTCACTACTAGTTTTCTTTTTTAAATTTAGTAAGGAATAGCCTTAATAAATCGTATTAGGGAAAAATATTCCCCTAAGATAACAATGCACTATGAGACAATAAGAGCAACGAGACAAACATTGCAATTATTATTATTATTGTTGTTTTTATTAATAATAATAGTAATGGTTATCGTCCATTTACAAGCTTAAAGGGGTCATATGATGCGATTTCAATGTACAGTATGTTGAAAATGTTTTTTGAACCTTAAACCGCATAAACACATTTCATTACACCAAATACACCAAATAATGTTCTCTTTAGCAGCATCATATGACCCCTTTAATAATAATTTACTAATTAATATTATTATTTTTATACTATAAGAACAATAAGAGCAACAAGACAAACAACAATAATAATAATCTTACATTTACATGCTTAATAATCACCATCATTATATATTCTTATATTCTGCTGTCAGGAACACTAGCTTCATCATATTCTCTGCTGGTTCCTATCTTAGAGTTTATGGTGGTCAAAGGTTAAGAGCGTTTCAAACATGAGCACTATGAAGTGCACTTTAATAGCCACATGGCCACAATAACCTTTGACTGTCTGGTAAAATGAAATGGGTTGTTTTAGCATCTGAATGTAAAGATTTCTAATGCTACCATATCTTGTCTGATTAGCACATTTTCCCTCTTTTGCCTTCTTTCACAACAGCAATTTTGATGATGTTTATTGTGTCTATGACTGTATTGTTTTTATCCAGAAATTACAAATTGCGTAGAGTTTAGCACTGGTCTTATTGCACAAATGGCAACACTGATGACTGTACTTGATAAATGTAGGACTTCATCTACCAACACTGAGAAACGGTTGTAGTACCATAAATATTGTTGTATTGGTATAAGCAAATGAATTGTGGGTAAAGCATTTTATCTGACAGTAACTATGCTTTATTTGTCCTTTTATAGCCTGTTGCTGAGGCTCCGTTTAAGTTTGATATGGAGCTAGATGACTTGCCCAAAGAGACTTTGAAAGAGCTGATCTTTGAAGAAACTGCACGCTTCCAACCAGGCTACCGACCATAGCCTATCACACAGGTAAACTGCAGACTGAAGCCAGATGCATGCATCAAATAAACAACAAAATCAATCACATAGGTCAAAGAAAAAACACACACACAGATGAGTCAATTTTCCATGTAACTGTGAGTGGTGAAGAATCCAGTCATTTTCAGCTCTTAAAGAGGAATTTCCATTCTGTTAATTTCTTAAAATGATTCATAGTTTCTCAGCGCTCCAGTCTTGAGTGACACATGATTCTTCAGAAATGATTCTAATGTCATTTGCTGCTTGAGAAATGTTTATTACAGTTTTGGTCCGTTTAATGCATCATTATGAAAAGAAAAAAAAAAAAAAGAGGTTTTACTAACCCCAAACTTTTGAACAGTAGTGTTAATGTGATGAACATAAATAAATGAATGGGTTTGTCAGTAGTGTAAAGAAATGCAGTGTTTCCTGCGTGTAATCCGGATGATTCTCTGGAGGGAGCAGCTGTTCCGTGGTTGTTCCTTTTACACTTCCTAGATTACAAAACAGTGAGATTCCTAGATTACCAAACCTATAAATGCTAGTGTGTTTTAATTACTCACCCAAGCCAATTTTTACAATAATTTGGCACTTTGCAAACCTCAAATTCACACTCTGCTTGGAATATAGTTGTATTTGAATTATGTTTCAACCATAACTATTCCTGTTTTTTGCTCTGTCTGTAGGTGTTGGTCTGGATTCGATCATGCTGATGCTTCTGTCTCCACTTCTGTGTCCTCTTTTGGTCTTCATCGCCATCATCACCATCGATATCTCCTCCTCTTCCTAAACTCCAAAACTACAGGCAGCCCTCGAAGTTCATCTGACCCCAGCTGAGAACATGCACTCCTGCTCTCTTCACCTGCTTCACTCCTTCGGTCTCATTACAATGAAAGCGCAGAGCTTGTCTCGCACTCACACTCTCTCTTCCTGCCCGTCTGTGTGAACGTTTGCCCGCGTGTGTTTGTGGACAACACCTCGTCAAGGTTTCTGATTCCGATTAACCCTTTTTCTCTCAGTCTCCTGATACACTTCAGTAAAAACCGTCTATGATTGTGTTATTGTTGTGCTTCTTTCTAGCCTCCTGTTAATATTTCCAACAAGCTGCTTTTCTAAAGTGTCTGTAAGCCATTTTGAAGTCCCACAGAGGTCAAACAGGGAGAGAGCGAGGGCTCCGATCTCCTCTATTCTTAAATATATATGCAGTGGACTCGCATTTATCCACATTGTGCATCGCCAATTTCCTCAAAGTGCGAAATTTGCCACGGTGCCATTTTAAGGCTTTAATGTATTTTCATAAATGCAAATATTTATGTACTATTGACCCCTTAAAATGTATTAAAAACCTGTAATTAATTTGTCTGATTATTTTATAACCCCCATATAGTGACTTGACTAATATACATGCATATACATATGTGTGTGATTTTAAAAACCTGTAATTATTTATATAAATTAAAACCTGTAGGTAATTACATTAATATATATAAATAATTATTATTTGTATATCGATTCTCAATCACTTAATCACTTCTAGAAACCTTAGAAAAGAGACAAATCTGTTACATTTGCTTAAGCACCAAAGAAAAGACCACTCTAGGCCACCTTGGAAAATGTGTACTTGTGTCCAAAATTTGACTTAAGCCCTCAAATTGCCTGCCAAAAAAAAAAGGCAAGTGCCATGCAGGTTTACATATATCCTGAAATCCAGGTGTAATCTAAAGATGCACGTAGGTCCATCTAGGAACTAGATTTGATCATTTAGATAGGTGTAGAGAAACTTCTGTCAAGGGACGAAGAACAATCCTGAGTTTTTCAGTCACAATGGGTACATTTCGAATCAATGTCTATTATAAACGTACAGTGCCTGCTCATCTGTATTCATTCTTTCCTTTTTGTATATTTCTTTATCTTTTTTTTTTTGCTTTCCCTGCGCCCCCCAGCCGCCTTGTATCAATAAGACTGTGCCCTTGCATGACTGTTAAAAAAGCTTTCTATACAAAGAAAATGGAAGTGCCACCTTGCTGGGGATTCCGCTATTGGACTCTCAGGTTTTTGTTATATCCTACCTTTTGTGGTCTCATATTTCATATATAGAGTGTAATCGGTTCAAAAAGAAGAAAAAAGCGCTTTGTTTTGCTTGTTCATTTCGGTTGCACTTCTTTCAAAATCCAGGTTCCTTTCAGTGTTTGGAGAAAAAATATTAATAATCGAGATTAGCTTTTTAGATGAACTAGCTCGAACCAGAACGTCAGGTTTAATTCCACGTGGAAATTAGGAGCCTCTAGCCATGGAAATGCACCTTTTATTAATCCATTTCAATCAGAAGATACTGTCTGCTGGTGAATGAATAACGTGGTGCGTCGAAAAGCAAGTCTACCTGGAACTGTACGTGCGGTAATGCATACTCTTGTGAAATTATACAGCACTTGAACGTTTGCGATAATGGACGTCTAAGACATTAAGTTATTGATACTGGTATGCGCATATGTGCATGGCTTCAGCAAGTGTTTCTTTCCCACACTGGCTTCCTCCTTCGGTTTACTAACCCAACATTACTTTTGCCTATACGCATCTGGCAAGACGCCACCTAGTGGTGGTATCAGATGCTGGTTGATCAAGGAGAGAATGGGCGAGTCTCTTAAATAATGAATAAAAATACAAATAAAAAATTGTGAAACTCTGTAAGATAGCTTCTGCCGAGTCAGTGTGCAGCCTGTCTGTTTCTGTGTGCCTTTATGCGTCACGAATAACAACATTTATTGTGCAGCTTTGTTTTGTTGGGGATCAGTTGTGACTTTTTTGCGGTATACTCTTGAAATTATATATATATATATTTTAAAAAAAATTGATTAATTTGAGGAAGTAAAGAAAAATAAATACGCCTTTTTCTTTCTGCCCTACCTGGTTTGATCCTGTTGTATTTTGCCTTCAAAATGTTTTGTGCAGAACTGTTTTTATTGTAAAAATGAATGTCTAGTGATTTATTATTATTGATCTTGTAAAAATGTCTCCGTGTATTAATCTCCTTTTTGTTAGCAATGGCAAACTTTTTGTTGTGATTTTCACTTACGAGCTTCGAGACCCCCATGTTTTGGTCCCTCTGGGGAAACTTGTGATTACAAATATTTCAAAATGATATTAAAATCGTTTGAATCTATTGAAAACAGTGGCATTATGTCTCAAAGGCTTGTTTTTAATGCTCAAAAAGAGACGGCCCAATGTTCATTGCCGATATTGATCTCTGCATCTGCCAAGACACGTAACTTAGAAACTGCAGAATAAAACCAATTGTATTATATTTCTGCCTCAGATTTCTGTCTCCTCCTTTTGATATTAGTGCTAGTGTTACATGTGTCACCTCGCTAACCAGAACAAATGCGTCTGTCGGTTTAAGATCAGCTGTAAAGTAAGCTGGAGTTGAGTTGTGTTCAGTCTGGATGCACGGCAGCGATCGACGTGACGTTCCGAGTCCATTGTGTTGTCTTGGTTGGCACGGCAACAGAAGTGCTCCTCTTTGCGCTCTTGATTGAGTGAATAAGAAAAGGTGCAGTGCAGTGATGTAATAATAAACGAGCATGAGCCTGATTTGGTTCCTGTGAGAGCAACCGGTGGCAGCGTCTGCAGCTTGATGAGAACTATTTAGACGTTTAGTAAAAATAAACTAGATTCTGAGTTACATGAGAAACGGTTAATAGTGCTGTGGCTGATTCTAGCTACAAGCACACTGCATTATAAATGTTCTCCTGTGAGAATGTGACATTCATTATTATATAATAATTCAGAATAAATGCCTGTATTCTTATTTACCATGAATGCATAACAAAGATCTTTATGTGAACATCCAGTTATCTGAAAGCAATTACAAATAATAGGACTGGTGCTAGTTTTTTTTTTTTTTTTAAAGGTTTATAAAATCAAATTGTTGACTACAAAAAAAAGTGTTAAATATATTGCCCAGGGAAAATTTTTTCCCCTCAAAAAAATATATTTTTTTGCTTTTAGTCGTACTTAAGCTAGAATTTTTGTAAGGGTTTTTTAATCATTAGTCTGAAAATCACTATTAAAAAGGTCCCTGCGTGGACCTTAATAATAATAATAATAATAATTATTATTATTATTATTATTGTTGTTGTTATAGTGCAATCTATTTTAGCTTAGCATTTCTATTCAGCAGGGACCTTTTTAATAGTTGTGATTATTATTATATTAGTCTTTAAGCTGTAAGTTTACCACAGCCACTGGACAATTTCTATAATTATTATGAAAATGCCTGTAGCGTTTGGCGCAATTGCAGTGTTGACACAGTAGATGGAGACAGAGTTTAACTACATTTATGACGAGCAAATACTTTCATTCTCCCTGCAACTGTACATATTATTGACTGCGGTTTCTAAACAACTCCCGCTGATGTGAGTTAGTTTGGTTGAGAGGACCGTTTGCTTATTGTACTTTTCATATATTGCCATCATTCGAGGCAGTTCTCAAGACATTTACAGACATTTGGCCAAACAGGTTTATTTACTAATAATCAATATATCATATTTATCGCTTCAACTAATACTTACATTATAACTGATGACGTTGTTGTTGTCTGAGTTAAAAGATAAAAATAGCACCAACATCCGGGCCTTCACGCTGTTTACCTGAACCACGTGTTATGCTATAAGGACTGCTGCGCGCGCTGCCGTGCGATTTGGCACGTGTCGTTGCAGTGAACGCGCATTACCGAAAACAAGCGAGATGCTGTGTGCGCGGGCTCGTGTTTGTCTGGAGCGCGGAGCCTGCGCTGATTGGCTCTGTGAGCGATCTCTCTCGGCAGCTGATTGGTTTGACACAAATTATCCTCAACCTGATTGGTTTTCATGTCTGCGGAGAGAATGTCGTCATAATAAACCTATATTCTCAAACACGTTCGATAGATTTTAAAACCAAAACAAATCTTTAGAATCTACTGTTAACTTTCTTATCCTTGTGGCAAAATTATATTTTAACAAACAAAGGTTTCTTAAGAAAATACCTACTTTTATAGATTTCTTATGTGAAGTAGAACATTTAATTAAATCACTAAGAGTAATTAATAACAAAAAATGTATTTCTTTTTTGAAGAGATATGATGAGATCTTTCATGTACCGTGATTAATACTTGTTTTGGTGTTTTTTTTTTTTTTGTTAGTTATTTTTTTAATCCTCTTTTCTTTATTTGTTCTATTCCTGCCTTTCTTATGTCCATTAAAAAGCTATTTAAATACATCTTTCTCTTTTAACAGTCATTGTCAACTTTTTTTTTCTTCTTCTCTTCTCTTATATGTTCAGATGACATTGGATGTGTTGTTGATACATTATGTGTAATGTATGCCAAGTTGTATTTCATTAATGTCATCTCTGAATTGTTTGCAATAAAAAAAAAAAGTTCGATAGAGACAATATTCTCAATTTCTACATATTGTAGCCTATATTCAATATTTTTCTATACTATATGTTGGAACTGACTACTGTCATTTTCATTGGCTGTAATATGACTGCCATTTTAATATTATTAATAAAAAAAATGTTCGCTAGAAACAGACAGATGGTATTAAAAACAACCAGAATCATGAGGTATCCTTTAGACTATAAAACCTATCCACCGAGGCAGTAAGAATATAAATCTATATAATGATAATTAAAGAAAGAAATATATACATTTAATAATGAGAGCATTCAGTGCTCAATACATATTTACTGTTGTAGCTTCAAAAGGTATCTTAATAAAATATTTTATTTAATTAATCGTATTATAGCCTAATTGTGTCTTATTTCAAATGTAAATGTAAGAGCGACTTGAAATTCACAGTCTTACTGCTTGCAACCAAGTAGTACACAGATAGAATTACTCTATGAATAAAAAAGCCACCAAGATAACAAATATTAGTGAACTTAAAGTATTCATTATTATTGTTGTTTTTGAAACCCTTTTTTTAATTTTACTCTTTTGATGATTACCTACGATATATTTTTGTTGCCTTAAAATTCCTTAAAACTGCAACTGCATAATTGCAGTCTGTAAAATTCCCACGCAGCTTTCCCACAGTATAATTAATTTACTTTTTGCGGTTTCTTTTTCAAAAGTAAGGTAGCGTGCTTGTGTAGCGTGCGAAATATTTGTGAATGAAGACAGGACAGATGTAAATGTTAGAGAGCGTGGAGCGCACAGTAATAGCGATACGCCTCGTACGTGACCGCATCACAGTCTCATTCAAAAAAAGAAAAAAGAAAGAAAAAAAAATCTCATTGCAGAGAAGAGTGTGTCAAAGCGGAAGAACTATGAACAGCAGACTCTGAACAACAACAACAACAGCATCATCTTGGACCGTCGTGACACATGCGGACGCA
Source organism: Sinocyclocheilus rhinocerous (assembly GCF_001515625.1). Taxonomy (NCBI): domain Eukaryota; kingdom Metazoa; phylum Chordata; class Actinopteri; order Cypriniformes; family Cyprinidae; genus Sinocyclocheilus; species Sinocyclocheilus rhinocerous. The sequence continues at coordinate 146,737 of NW_015631070.1, read as the reverse complement.
GCAGCGCTCCTAAATGAGAAACCCTGCAGTGGGGAGAACAACTGATCCACTTCCACCCAAAAGGTATTGCATTCTGCATCGTGCAACATTTGCCATGTTTTCTTCCCAGTGTGTGAGTTGCTTTAAGAGCACTGCATCCTAAGTGCCTCAGCGAAGGTCACATTGGTGTGCTGTGTTTTTAAATGATACGGCAGGGGACCAGTTAAAACACGACGCTGTCAAGCACAACGGTCTTTCGTTTTATTTTATTATGTGAGCTGGGTAATAATAGCCTTGTGTCCGTGTGAAAAGCTTTACTGTGGGTTACCATGGTGCGGAGTTATAAAATGGGACGCAGAATGAAAACATATGACATCATCAGGACAGTGGTGGCGACGCGACAGGCTTCCTTATTATTTAGACGAAGACTTCACGAATTCACGCCCTCCTGCTCGCTTTTGAAACTATTGATCAATATTGATTATTGTCGGAACGCTGCGTCTGTCTGTCTGTGTCAATAGGTAATTAGTTAGGCTATTTATCTTTGAACTGTCAACGAATATGATGACAGTGGCGTTCATGTCATTGTAGACTACAGGGAGTTTTAACGTTATGCATTGCATCTGGCGTTTTAGTTGCGCACTGATACTAAAATTCTGGGTTGTTTTTTTGTGTGACCATCATTTATTTGAGGCAGTCTCTTCACTTATTATTTTTAAGGCGTAGCAGATGCTCTCTGACGCATAAAGATGGGGCCATTTCTTTAGTGCTGTCAGGTTGTGAAACCCACCCCTACATGAACCCCTATTTTAGAGCAATATTGCTCAAAAATGACTCTGTCTTGATGTGTTGGCATGATTTGCATGTGGTATTTGTGTATGTGTTATAATAAGGAATCAGTGACATTATATGGCTGAAAGTAGCTATAGGATTCTAATAACTACAGATTATAATGCAAGACATTCAACTATTTAACGAATACTAAATTGTATATTTTTACTACTATATCATTTTTAAAATCTAAAACATTTATGTCCACTTCACCTCGCTGGTTTATTATTCTTTATGCATGTAGCTCTTGTAGGGAACATAATGCAAAACACTAATCCGATGAAGTCATCATCTTAACCTGTGTAATCGTTAAATTACATTGTATTTATTTACACATCCGGGATTATTTTCGCATGGCTGGTAGCCCCGCCCCCCGCCGCACATCTATTGGATGCTTCACACGCCAGTAATGCGACGCCCCGCCCACTCACAAAGCAGCAAGTCTATCACAACACAAAGAGTGCAACAAAGACTAGAGAAATGTACAGCCTAACCGACACATAAAACTGTCAGATAGTCTCAGTTTGAGGTCTCAGACGGATTCTGCACCGAGACAAGACAACCGAAACCAATAAATAAATAAAAATATCACAAAGTATACTCTGGAGAAAAAATAAATAAATTCAGCTTCCCTATAGAAAATCTATGCCAAACTTCGCATTGAGATCCAGTTCAGGTGGTAAGTTGAGACTTTACGTTCGTTTCAAGCTTAGAGACTCGTATATTTGATACGTGAAAACATGATTATTGTTGTAGAACTCTTGTTAATTAACACAAGCTCAAAACCATTCCTTTCTAAATCTCTGGTCTGTCAGTGGAAAAAATGTGGAGCTAGATGCACGCACGCGATTTATAAGTTAATTATACGGGATAAAAACTCAAATATGGTATTTTGATTGCATGAATCATACAGTTTACCGTTGGCATTGGTGTTTGCAGACATCAAGTCTCAAATTCAGTCTCTGTGTCACTCAGCGCTTCCTGGTTTTGTCATGAAGCACGAGTCTTTTTGTTTCCATGTTGGTTGCACAGTTTCTTTGTTGTTTTCTCTAAAGATCCCGCTGACAACAATCAATTTGCACCTTTTGTAACTGGTAGCCTATTGTTGGCTCGCTGAATTGCTTTTATGAAGACCTTGCTTTAGTTGTTTGTCTCTTTGCAGGGAAGTAAAACAAAAGAAACAAATGAATGCTTATGCCGAATAAGTGCTACGGAATAATTGACTCACTTATTGTTATTCTATAAGTGATTAGGAGCTTAACGTGGCCATTCGAGCTCTTAAATGGCTAGATTTGTTATAGCTATTATTGTTTTTCTTAAGCCAAAATGCTCATGATTAGCCTCATCCTCTCATGTTAACACGAGCTCATGAACCTCCTTTGTTTGTCTGCTGTTGATCTTCCTTCAGATTCACCGTCCTCGGGTCTTCTTTTATGATTTTAACGCTTCATTTGTTCCCATTAATTGAATTAGCTGTTAAACCGATTAAACAGTTATAAAAATTTTCATGAATTTCACAATGTTTGTGGTTACAAAATCAACTTATCTTTATGAAAGCACGTAATCAGGTTAATTTGTTTACAATATAATTCGTGCTACAAACATTAAATGTGGGTAATAATCTCGACCTTTATGTTTGCACGTTCTGCATAGAGTTGCAAAAAATCATACATATTGAATATCCACGTATGATATTTACAGGTAAACAAGTTCTCATTTCCACCGAGACGCGTGTCACATCGCGCGCTGCGCGAGCTCTAGTTGCCTTCGTGAACGCGCGACCGTGTTGCCATCTCCGCTTATTATACGCGACGTCGTGCTTATAATTATGGGCAGTTTTGAGGGCTTATTAATAACAATTATGTCAATACAGTTGCATTTGACTGCCAAGAGCTTGGTCTTTACAGCACAATGAATTATGATCTACTAATAGCAGATGTCAAATATTCCTACCTGCTGTGCGCACTGCAGTATATTATGTAATTATTAAAAGCAGTAGCCCAATTCCTCTTTCATTCCCTCTTTCTGCTTTTCTTATAATCCCCTTTCACGTGTGTGAATGAGATTTAGCTGGTCAGTTGTAATATGTAAACCGTCTAAATTATTTGTGGTGGAGGATATACATTAATTTGACATTGTTTATGGCTGTTTAACGCAAATGAAAAGCAACATGGGGTTGCTGCTTCATGCTTATTTCGGTTAGGTAAGTCAGAGCATGTTGCTTGTTTTAGCAAGATCTGGCAACATTGGCGCCACGGGAGCAGAGCTCGCGCGTTTTGTTGTTGGTCTGCATGGTTGGAGCTTCCTGTGCTATTGCGGAAGTGTGTCTGTATTTTTCTATTGCATACAGTGTTGTTGCCCCCTCATTAGCGCATTATACAGGGTTTCCTGTTATTTTCTGATTGTCTGTGCGAACAGAATGTGAACTGTGAAAAGACGAATGACAAAAAGGGATGGCAGTTAGCAAAGCACACATTAAAATCTATCAGTGCCTCAAGCAGCATTCATCTACAAGTGTTAAAATAACTTAATAATCATGTTCCTGAAAAAGTACAATGGTACAGTGGTATCACATGGTAATATGTTACTGTATGACAATCAAAGGATGGCCAGCTGCTAAAATCTATTGAAATAAGTGCAGCCTTAACTGATTTACTGCATTAGTAATATTTTGGCTCTGTAATAAAGGGGCAGTCTGGCCTTAAGCAAGTTGATTTGAATGTCATCCTCTAATAGACACTGGATTTCCCACAGTGGCAATAAAGCTTAGCTTGGTCCTCTTGGTGCACAGGGCAACTAGCTGCAGTTTCTGACATGCTTGAACAACCGTTGTTGGCTAAAAAGCAAATCTTAAATATGTGGTATTCACTGGAGGGAAAATCATTATTATTCACACTTCATCAGACACACAACGCCTCACAGACTGCTCAGGCTTAAGCTGTCACGGGTGAAGAGGAAATTATTGTTTTCTTTCGCTTTTATCTGATTTCAGCTGCTAATTTGCTAAGTATTCTTGCAATTCTAGGACAAATTTTTCATGCTAAAGAAATGGTTCACACATGTTGAGCATGGCGCTAGCAACACCAATGTCATGGGTTTGATTCCCAGGAAATACACTGAATTAAAAGTGTATACCTTGAATGCAGCATACGTCTCGTTAGATAAAAGTATCTGCTAAATGCATAAATGCAAATGTAGGTTCAACATAAATATGGAAAATGTCATCATTCAATGGTTTGTTTTTCCATGCAATTTCTATGAGAAATGTTATCATACTTCTGTATCTTTTTTTAAGTTTGAATGCTCTTGTTCGTATTTATTGTAATTGCATGGAAAAGTGACCAGTGCAATTTCTCCTTTTGTGTTTCATGTAAAAAAAAAAAACTCAAGAAAGACATATGATTTTGGAAGAGCATGAGGATGAGTAAAGGATGTAAGACTTTTCATTTTTTGGGTGAACTGCTTTTTTAAAGTCAGTTCAGCCTGTCTTTTATAGTTTGGTACGATAGAGTATGTTTATTCCAAAAAGTAATGGCCTTCCCCATATTCCTTTCCCTTTATTTCCAGGTCGTATTTTCTCCTGTGGTGTCTGTGTGGAGCGTGCCACACATCCACTCCACAACAACGACGGCTTTTCCTTGCATCTTCCAGTGTTTCTTCTGTCAGCAAGTTCAGCAGAGCTGCAACTCGTCTAGCGCCAGCCCAGAGGAACCCAGTGAGGAGGACCACAACTGTGAGATGGTAAAAATGACAAAGTCCAAGACCTTCCAGGCTTACCTGCCCAACTGTCACCGAACCTACAGCTGCATCCACTGCCGGGCACATCTCGCCAATCACGATGAGCTCATCTCAAAGGTCAGTGGAGACTCTAATGGACTCATAGACAGTGTTGGGGAGTAACTTATTAAAAGTTGTCATACTACCAACTTAACTACATTATTCAGTACTGTCACCACACTTTAGCTGCTTTTAAAGTACTGTAGCTTTTTATTTTATTTTTAATTGAAAAGATATATTAGATATGTAACTATTAATATTACTTTATTATTCTATTTTACTGACGAGATGCGCATGACAATCGCATGCGATTAATTGCACAGCCCTATATAAAGCTATAACTTATTACTATATATATAAGTAAAACTATATAACATTTTTCTGTTACCTTGCAACATGCTATAAGTCACGTCGCTGCGACTAGACTTTTATTGTGTCTCCTGACGGCATCCATAATAGGTTTACCAGCTTAACTACAGTACCGTTTTGTTTATGGTGTACTGTGATACCACAGTAGACACTTTGAATCTTGTTTGTTGGATATAACAGGATATGTTCGCACAGAAGGCACGTGCCACTCTCCCAGATGGCTAAGCTGTTAACGCTACTGCAAGAGATGATCCATTTTCCAGTATGCACAGCTCCTGTCAGGATCAGTCGAACCCTCTTGTAGTTCAGACCAGATCTGAAAACAGGTGGTTTGGTTAACCTGTTTGCACACTGGTTGTTAATTTCTTGTTTTCCAGGACAAAGGAATTTGAAAATTAGTCTTCAGGGGCCAGATTCACTATAACATTCTTAAGAATTAAATTCTTGGTAACTGCTATTTCCTTCTTACTCTAAGTTTAGAAATTTTTTTTCAAAAACATTTCTTAAGAATGTTCTTATCTTAAGATTGTTCTAAAGAAAAAACTTTGAATTAGAATTTGAATGCCTGAAAAGTAAATCCTTAAAAATCTCTTCAGGCTATTTCACACTGCAACAGCTGACGTCTACCAATAGCTACCATCACCAGATTGCAGTATGTTACTTCTCAGATATTCCAAAAAACGAAAAATGTAATTTCAACAAGTTCAATGACGAAAACAAGCAATGACTAATGCCAACACAAGCCAACAGGTGTAACACACTGATCCAAAAAAAAAAACAACGATCAGGTCTGTTAGCATTGTTCATTGTTTGTTGGAACAATGTGTATTGACCTTTAAAGGGGTCCTATTATGCTTTTTCACTTTTTCAACTTTAGTTAGTCTGTAATGTTGCTGTTTGAGCATAAAAAAGATCTGCGAAGTTACAAAGCTCAAAGTCCAATTCAAAAGGAGATATTTTATTTAACAGAAATCACTTTTCAAAAACTACAACGAACGACTCGTTTGGACTACAACGCATATTTTCCGGGATTTGTGATATCACAAAGATCGACGAATGGGACGAGACCTGGTTGAGCTGCACTAGAGAAGGCAACGAGTGTTATCACTATGTCGGAGACACGCTAGCTTTCCCAAGGCAGACGAACTTAGAGTGGTTACAATCATCCGGGTTTAAATCGAGCTCAAATTGATTTGATTTTGACGCAATATTTACACTGAAGCTCGCAGGAGGCTATGGTAAGGGGCATGACATTTCCCGACCAGGCGCCGAGTGCTGCCAATCACAACACACACTGGCCCACTGGCCCAGCTAACCAATCACAGCACATTTCGTATTTCAGAAGGCGGGCCTTCATTTGATACAGGAACTATTCGAGCCGTTCATGCCAGACTGGGGAGAGAGGTGTTGTAATAATGTAAAATATGTGAAAAATAATGTGTATGATGTGTAAAATGTGTAAAAACAACCTAGTATGAGAGCCTGTTCTAGTACACCCCCAAAACAAAATCAAGACTTTGTAAAAGAGCATAATAGGACCCCTTTAAAGTTTGGATAACCTTCAACCTGTCTTAAAAGTTGGGGATAATCTCCCCAATGGTAAGATGCTTAATGATTTTATTGGGCTGTTACATTCATTAGAACATAACACTAGCTGCATATATAGCTACATATTTTTGTACATGCTAATAGTGCAGCTCAAGCTGCTGATCAGCTAACAAATTCAATGTTAAAGATCACGGAATGGCTAAAACATAATTGCTTACAACCTAAATGTATCGAAAACTGTATGTATGTTTTTTAGTAAAACTAAAAGTTGCCGTGCGGAGTCAGATGTAGTCATAGATGGGGAGAGACTACAAGTTGTCTCAGATTTTAAATATTTGGGTGTATATATTGATAGCAATCTTACTTTTAAAATGCACATCAAGAAGGTTTGCAATCACATTAAGTTAAACTTGACAAATTTTAGATATGCCCGTAGCTGGATGTCAATAGATTAACGAGAAGTGCAGTAAGAGGTGATTGCATAGTCCCTTTAAGAAAAAGTGCATTTAGTCAAACGGTGTTTTCAGTTAGGGCTGCTCGTGAGTGGAAATCCATCCCAACTTAGATTACAAATTTTAATACTTATGCCTCCTTTAAGTTTCACTTGGTACTGATTGAATGATTAGGGCTATTGTTACTTGTCTGTATGCTTACATTATCTTTGTCTGTATATTGATATTATGCTATTATTGATACATTGTTTGTTGTTTTGTTTGACAGTTGGATTGTGTGTGTATGAGTGAGCTGGTATTGATTTGTTGGTTCTATGTATAGTATAACTTTTAAGCGGATGTTGTTGTTGTTTTTTTAGGAATAGTGTGAATTTTGGAGTATGTAAGTATTATGTATTGATTAATTCTTTGTTTTTAGGGTGACAATTTTACCATCAGTCCAAGGACTGCAGATGCAAAATAGCCTTCTGGCTAATTCTGGCACATTGTACATTTATGTATTATTGATGTGCATTGTCCCTGTCAAATAAACCTGAAATAAATAAATAAATATATCACTTGAACTCGCAATGTGCACAAGTACTCAAAAGTGACACCAGTGATCCATTATGTAAACAATGATCAGTCATGATTATGTGTGATGACTGTAGAATTCGAAATTCTGTCAAACAGGGACTTTATTTTGAATTTTTTAATTACAACAACACTCTTTTTATGATTATTATTACGGTAATCTGCAAGGCAGTACAAAAAGACAGGCTTTTTTAGTTGATCAGCAAATCTTCAGCAAGAACAGCCATGCAATCAAATAACACCTGTCATTTAATAAAAATAAGGTGTTCTTAAGGAAGAAGATAAGATATTTTTTTTAGTTTATAAGACTGTTCCAAAGTGAAATTCTTGAAAAATTCTTAAGAAGTTCTAAAATATTTTCTTAAGAAGATTTTCATGAATCCGGTCCCAGTTAGGTAAGATTAGCTTCCTCATTTTTATAGTGAAGGAACATGCACCTAATTAAAATTCTCACGTATAATAAGAAGCCAACGTCACATAGCTGCTTTATGGGTCATATTTTTGAAGCTGTTCAACATGTCCTTTTGGTGATCCAGCATCGTTTTATGGATTATGTTGACCTGAGGAATGGAATATTGATGAACTTGTATTTCCATTACGTATTTAGAGACTTTTGTTGTTCTTATTTTAAGGTCATAGATTATGTAAATATGCAATGGTGCATTTCTTTATAGTGGTATTGTATAAAGATGACAGTGGCCTCAAACAGGTCAAGGCTAAAAGTACTTCACCCAAACAAACAAATATGTATCTGTGTGTGTGTGTGTGTGTGTGTGTGTATATATATTTATTATATATTACTGAAATTAATTGTTGTTTACACTTACAATTTTTTTACTTATAAATATATAATAATGTATTTTGATCTTTTATATCAAAATACAAATATAATATTATTATATGTATATTGCTGTATTTATTTATTATTCACACTTATTTTTTCAATTCTACATTTATTACAAATTTTTTGTACTCAAAATTTACTAAAATTATATTTTAAAACAGAAAATGTATACTATATATTGGCATGGCTATAGAGTTTGGCAGTGATATGAGGCTGAATAATGCACTTCTGTTAATTGACCTGGCCAATTCCTTGAGATTCCATTTTCATATCTCTAAAATCCGTAAAAATGTACAAATCTCATTACCGCAAAGTTATGGCTTGTTGACACGTAATGATGATGCATTGCCATCTGTATCTAAATACACACAGGATCTAAAATAAGATCTGTGGAGAGCAGCAGTAATATCATGCCCTCTTTAGACACATATGTGACCCTGGACCACAAAACCAGTCTTAAGTCGCTGGGGTATATTTTTAGCAATAGCCAAAAAAACATTGTATGGGTCAAAATTATACATTGTTCTTTTATGCCAAAAATCATTAGGATATTAAGTAAAGATCATGTTCCATGAAGATATTTTGTAAATTTCTTACCATAAATATATCAAAACTTAATTTTTGATTAGTAATATGCATTGCTAAGCACTTCATTTAGACAACTTTAAAGGCGATTTTCTCAGTATTTTGATTTTTTTGCACCCTCAAATTCCAGATATTCAAAATATCCTATCCTAAGTAAAATGTCCTATCCTAACAAACCATACATCAATGGAAAGCTTATTTGTTCAGCTTTCAGATGATGTATAAATCTCAATTTCGAGAAATTGACCCTTATGACTGGTTTTGTGGTCCAGGGTCACATATTAATTGCCTGACTGTATGAATCCTTGCCAGTTAAACTTTCTCTTCTGGACATGAAGGTAGACCAGGGACAAACTTCATGACAAAGAATGTAATTTCACAGTGAGCAAAACTAAATTTATTTGAATGGACTTCAGCTCAGGCTCCAGTGCGTTTATCCTCCACAGTCTTTCAGAAAGTCTCTTTTCGTTCAGCCATGGCGCACTCGGACAGGATTGTTTGCGTGTTCAAATAAAAGCATTAATACTCTTAGCACTTGAAAAACACCACATGCTCTAGGGAGGTGTGTCGCTCTGAGTGAAACGCGGTTTTGCTGTATGGGCTCTCCTGCAACTTCCTTTCTCCATCTCATCTCCTCAGCGCCAAGAATTACCTCTAAGCTGATTATGTCATTGGGTGATAGTCTGGGTCCAGTGCCTTTCTCCTGTAGCTACTGCAAACCTAAGGGCTCTTTTCATGGCACGCGTCTTCATTTCATTAACAAATGGCCCTGCTCGATGGCAGATCGTATATTATGAAGGGTACATTGTTTCTGCTATGTTATCTGCGAGGGGATTTTAAGGGCGAGAATAGACATTTAAACCATGAAAAGCTTAACAGATGTTCCTTACATATCCTGACATTTAGATGGTGCCTCAAAGATGACCCACTTTATTTCAGAATGGAGGCCTTTGTTAGCGGTCAAAAGTGGAAAATGTTTGTGGCTTTTTTGTTTTAACTGGTAAAGCAGGTCAATTTGATTATGACATACTTTCATTCTTCCAGCATGGCCACAAAAGCCAAGACTTCCCATGCCGGATATCATTCTTCTTGTTGATATCTTTCATAATGCGATCATTCTTGATACATATTAATTGTGGTGAAACCTTCATTGAAAGGATGCATCTCGTCCTACTAATGCATTCTTTCAGAAACTAGGAGGTATCAAGGTATCTTGCATTATGCAGTCACAAACCTGCCAACATTAGAAAGGATTAGCACGCATGGTGCTAGCCAACAAAAAGCAGGACTCGCATGCTGAACTCTTGGATCGGCATCAAACATCACTGGCGGAATGCGGACAGTATTGTGGAAAGGCTAAGCTAAGGCTTTGCTGCAGTAAGTCATCATCAAGCACCTCTCTGGCTTGCAGACAGACACTCCATCTGCTCCAGAGATGGGACATTTGGTAGTATTTCACTACAGAAAGACCTTTATACGTTAAGCAATCTCTTATATAGTCGAGCGGGGAAATTCTTACACGGGGCGCCTCCAAAAATTACTCAGACGTTCATGGAAGAAGAACATAACTAATCGCCCTGCACCATAGGCACTTTCCCAACACAAAGCCTGTTCCAAAACATTGGCAGCATAATTATTTTACCTTCTATGATGCCTCATTTTGGCCAAATATATTTGTTTATTTATCTTGCATAAATGTATTTATACGTGTCAGTGCGCTACGGCCGTCCCGAGTTCGAATACCAACTCGAGGACCTTTCCCGATCCCACCCCTATCTCTCTCCCACTTCACTTCCTGTCAGCTCTGATCTGTCCTATAATAAAGGCAAAAATGCCAAAAATAAATCTTAAGAAAATATATATGTATATTAGTGCTGGGCGACGATTAATCGCGATTAATCACATCCAAAATAAAAGTTTTTGTTTATATAATATATGTGTGTGTACTGTGTATATTTATTATGTATATATAAAGATGCACACATACAGTATATATTTAGAAAATATTTACATATATAGATTTATATTCATATAATTGATATTATATATAAATATATTTAATATATAAACATATTCTTTTAAATATATACATAATAAATATACACAGTACACACAACTTTTATTTTGGAATTTTCGCAATTAATCATTGCCTAGCACTAATATATATATATATATATATATATATACGTATTGCATCATTTTGGCCAAATGTATTTATTCATTTATCTGTTTTTCTTGTCAAAATGTATTTTTATTTCTAAGATGCCATTGTTTATGCAAATTTATGTATTTATTTATTTTTCTTGCTAACAATTAATTAATAATGCATAATAATTAATCTCTCATAATGCATAATAAATAGCTCTAATAATGAATCAATAATGCATAAATCTATGTATTAATTAATTTATACATCTTACATAAATTGATGCATCTTGCATAAAATATTGACTTATCGCTGAATTATTGAATTTTTATTTTATAATATTTTTTACACATTTTATAAATGTACTCAAAATTTGCTAAAAAAATATTTGAAAACAGAACATTTATAATATATTGACATGGCTATGGGTAGATACAACACCAGACAAAATGACACAATTTATTGCAAACTGTCCAAATAAATGATTAATTGACCTGGCCAATACATTGCTCTCTGTAAAATCAACTGATTTTAAAAATAAATCGGAGATGACGGATGAAGCAAGAACATTTTTTATTTTCTTTTAATACTAAAAATTGTATACTTACTATTTTTAGTATCTAATTTAAAGTTGACTATTTTAGTGTGCTGTGTATTTTCATGCTCATCCATGTTAGGTTGTTAGGTTGGAGACGTGCTAAGCTATCAATACAACTGCTTGTGTAGGTTTATGAATTTTATGAAGTCTTGCCTTTATCTGCATCTGTTTGTTGATGGGTTTGCCGGTTCTGATCCCTTTTCTATAAAACTCCCTATTTCTCCACCTCAGTAGTTAAAGTGGGTTACCAAACCTCTTCTATCAGATGTGCCTCTTAACTGCTCCCCACAATCAGGTAATGATTGAAAAGAATTAGAACAAACCCGGCATTGACTGCAGTTTGTCTCGGAGCCAGGTGCCTTTGATAGGAACAGTAAATGACCCACTTGATCTGTTTTAACAACAGTAATCTCAGGTTACATTTGCAGAAGAGTTAAGACCAGTGAGAGAGGGAGGAAAGTCAGCCAGTCAGTGCTGAGTAAGTCTTTAGCCAATAGATAAATGAAGACAGGCAAAAGAGGCAGGGAAGAATGGGTGGTTTTGTTTTCAAGCCAGGTGGAAAGTTTTAGGCTTGCAATCAAAATCAGTCTGTGTTGGCTGCAGGAAGAATCTCAGACATTTTGCATAAAGACCTGAGAGACGTCTGTTCTTTGATGTTTCTGTTATGGACTGAATATCCTTTGAAGTGTGTGGATGATGCTGTTCAAAGTTTATGACATGATCATGAATCAATGAATTGATGCCATAAATCTTCTGACTGGCATATGAAATGATAAAGCAATGCTACATGCTCCAAATCTCCATTGATTGGAGTGCAGTAACACTTTGTGTAGTTTCAATGCATAGTTTCAATAAAGTATATAATTTTAAGCATGCACAAATAACTTGCACATATGCCAGAATGCATTTCACTTTTCATTTACATACACCAACGAGTTTTGCGTTTGGAAGATTTTTTCAAATTTTTTTTGAAAGAAGTCTCTTATGCTCACCAAGGCTATATCATTGGTTGAACAAGGCAACCTTGCAACTACTTCAACCAAAGGCAATCACAGTCTGACCGTCACATCTGACAGTTGATTATGCCAAAGACATTTTTTAAATAAGAGATTGAAATCATGACCGTTGAATTCAGGTAAAGTGCATTCTTGAGTCAACTTAACAACTAGTTCGATCAGCTAGCAGTCCTTACTTTTTGGATTCAAATTTGACTAATTAACTAGTTTTTATGTAACTGACTTCTTTAATGACCAGTCTTAAAGGGGTCATATGATGCTATTTTAAAGATCATTATTTTGTGTATTTGGTGTAACAGAATATGTTGACATGCTTTAATGTTCAAAAAACACATTATTTTTCAAATACTGTACATTATTGTAGGTTCTCTATGCCCCGCCTCTCTCAAACACGTCGTTTTCAACAAAGCCCCCTCCTTCCGACAAGCGCAGTCTGCTCTGATTGGCCAACTGACCCAGTGCATTGTGATTGGCCAATCAGAGCAGACTGCTCTGATTGGCCAGCTGACCCAATGCATTGTGATTGGCCGAACACCGCAAGCACTCGTCGGAAATGTAACGCCCCTTACCATAATCGCGAGCTTCATCTTTCAAAATAAATGTAAAGACAGAGCCCGAAAGGGGAACAGAGTCGCGGGACAGACACAGTGATGAAGCTGGTATGTGTTTGCAGTACACAAGCCACGGTTAAGACAGCTGACTCCACTGTGATGCGACCCTGTCTCTCTCTCTCTCTCTCACACACACACACAATTTTTTTTGCCATTGCCCTTTGCAGTTAGGACTTCTCCTCCAGGTGAAGGAACTTCTGTGTAACTACCACAAATTCCTGTGGATAGTAGTTTACAGTATTTAGCTGGTCACTACATGAAATGCAAACTCTCATACATCAGAAAGAACTTTTAATAGAATCAAGTGGTTATTACAATTACAATTAGCCTTTGCATTTTGGGTTTAATCACATGGCGATTGACAGGCTTCACAAACCGGCCTCCCAAAGATGAGTCCCAGAGAATGAAGATTTATTTAAAAAGGAAGGCATTGGGTGTGAAGCGCACATGCGTCCAGTTTGGCTGATCTACTGGCACAGTATGAACTGTGAAAATCTGGAAACAAACTTACCACTGTTTTCTTGGCATCGTCAAGCTTTGTGAACGAAAAACCACAACTGCTATGACAGACATAAAGAGAGACTGGGAGAGAAAGTGAAAGGTAACAAGAAAAGAGGAAGAGAGAAAGGAAAGTAGGAACAGTGAAAGACTTGGAGAGTGGAATGAGAAAGAAAAAAGGAGATATCTCTCTATGAGAGAGAGAGAGAGAGAGAGAGAGAGAGAGACTAGGCCCTCAGACAGAAGGGGGAAACACATGCCCTGGCACGGATACAGACACCCACAGGCAAGCTCATGGCTGCCTGCCAACAGCACGAATGAACTCACTTAACCCTCGCTCTCTCTCTTTTCTCTCGTTCTCCCTCTTTCAATCACAGTGCTCACTCATTCCCAACTTGCATCAACACTACTGCGGTTCCTGAAACCACGCCTTCTTTATTTGCATGCACATTTGGGTGGCATTATGCTAATATTTCCACATAGTGACGTAGATATGTGGGGGCGTGTTAGAACGAGCCGTTTTAGGTAGGCGTGGTTGACTCTTAACTTTTATAAAGAATATCTCTTTGGATTTGAGACTTTAGTCTTTGCAACTTTACAGATCTTCTTTATGCACCAAGAGCTTGTAACACTCCAAAGAGAAAGGAAAACTTGAAATCGCATCATATGACCCCTTTAAAGAAAAAATGAGATGACTAGTCTAAGCAGTTTATGTAACAGGCCACCAATTCCAGTACAAGTGCATGCATTCGGTAGAAAGTTTTGAAATGCTATTCCAGGTTTGTAGGAAATAGTATTCACCCTTTAGTTTGCATGCAACATTTACTGTATGCATTAGGCCACACAGTCCAAACCGCCAATTTAAATAATTGACCTACACTTCATTGCATCTGCAGGTTAACCTAAATAGCCTTGGCCCTTGTCATGCGGAAAAACGGTAAAGTGTTCATTAATCTTTTTAAAAGAGAAATGTATCCTCTGGCAAATATGAGCGAGTTGTTGAATCCCAGGGATCCCTTCTGTGTGGCCTGCTGTTATGGTTACAGTAGTTGAAAACCAAGCAACACTTACCAAGATATCCTCAAGCCATGTCAAAAACCTTAACTTGGAACAATGTGAGGGAATTTCTGCTGCAAAAAAAGTAACTTGTATTTAGTATCTTCATACTAAATGTCCAGTTGAATCGGAAGCTTGCATAAAAACATTTTGTGACACTAATGTGTCTCTTTGCTTATTTGCACTGAATGTTTCCCACGACTGTCGTGCACGGCGTTTGTAATTATAACATAATAATGGAGGCAGATCTGTAATTAAATCTCACTGATCTGGCTTAAATGCATTCTCTTCCTCCTAAATGCACTGCTTTCACCCCTCCTCTCATTCCTATGTGGACATACCACCATTGTAGCTAGAGCCAGATTTACTTGTCCCACAATGTAAAACGACACAGTTGGGGGGCCTTTCATTGTGTCAATGTCCCTATAAAATTACCCGTTTGCTTTCAGCGCGAGCTGGTTAGACACTCCTCTTAGAAGAGCGCAGACAGCCGCTGTAGGTGTGGCTAACTCTTAACTTTTATAAAGAATATCTCTTTGGATTTGAGACTTTAGTCTTTGCAACTTTACAGATCTTCTTTATGCACCAAGAGCTTGTAACACTCTAAAGAGAAAGGAAAAAATGAAATCGCATCATATGACCCCTTTAATAGTCTTTATTAGGCTTGTAGCTATACTCGGGTCATCGGCAGTGGAAAAGTAAAGCCGATTCGCCCCGTCCCAACTCTTGCGACCGAGGATGACAGCTGGTTATCAGGAGCACACTGGCCTAAATCCAGCCACTTACACCAACAGCAAGCATGCATTGCATTTGTAGAAAAATCCTAGATGTGCATAGTTTAAATATTCATTTATAATTAACTGCGTTGGTGAGATTGTGTTTAAGTTTTCAGAGGAAAGCTGTCCTAATCTGAAAAGCACTGCACATGTTCTCTCTCTCTCTCTCTCTCTCTCAATATATATATATATATATTGTCTCTTCAGTATGTAGTGTTCAGTCTTGTTGTATATGCTGTTGATTGTTGCTTTTGCAGTGCTGTTTGGGTATGTGACTGAAGTATTTGTCCTCATAACACTTGCTAGTCCAGGTTGTTTGGACTAAACTCTATTATCTGTGTTAATAGGGTGTGTTAGAGGCTAAACAGGTTAATGCTTTTAAAACCATCAGCGGTGAGATAGAGTAGGGAGGAGAAAGTAGCCAGTTAGAGATTACAGAGCCAGAGATACTGACAGAGAAAAAGAGGGATGCAGACAGCTTAAAAAAACAACTGACATTTAGGATTGGAAATACACTTTTGGGATTAGTTCTGTCATCATTTACTCACAATCATGTTATTCCAAACTTTCTAGACTTGTCTTTCTTCTGTGGAACACAAAGTCATTTTCAGTGGTGTGTTGGTCGTTTTTTTCCAAGCAGTTTCACTGAATGGGGAATGGAGATTTCAAGCTTCGGGTCATAGAAGTAATCCATATGACTTGACTAACAAAATCTTTTTTTAATCGTATGTTTTTTTTTTTTGAGGAACAAACTGAAATTTAAGTCTGTATTCACTGTCAGTCCTCTCCAGAAAGCTGTTAACCTGAAACCTTATCATTGAGTCATTTGAACTGAATCATTCCGATTTATGAACAAATCATGGATTTATAAACTGAATGAACTGATTTACTGAAAAGATCTGATTCAAACAAGAGATTTGTTCACAAATTGCATGACTACTTCTGTCATCATGCCAAGGAGATCTGCATCAGATTTGAGGGATTTCATTGAATATTGTTTAAATTTTGCTTTGTTCTCAAATCTAAGACTTTGAGTTTTATGAATGACTTTTATGGTACTTGTGTTACTTATGTTTTTTAATTAATTTAATTTCTATCTATCTATCTATCTATCTATCTAGAGTTCAGATGCAAAAGTGCCATTTGAAATTTTCTTCTAAAATTAGCATTTTCATCAGACTCCTATATGTGGGTTCAGTAATTTCACTTTAATGGCAATGAATAGGTTCGAAAAATGCTCATTTTAGAAGGAAAAATTCAGACGTTACTTAAAGGTTGGTGTGCTTGACTGGCCAGCAAACTCACCAGACCTGAACCCCATAGAGAATCAAAGTAATTTAAAATTGGCAGTAATTAAAGCAAAAGGAGCCGAGCAGCAACTCCAGAGTACATGTACAGTAAATGAACATACTTTCCAGAAGGCCAACAATTCACAAAAAATGTTTTTTTTTATTGGTCTTATGAAGTATTCTAATTTGTTGAGATAGTGAATTGGTGGGTTTTTGTTAAATGTGAGCCAAAATCATCACAATTAAAAGAACCAACGACTTAAACTACTTCAGTCTGTGTGCATTGAATTTATTTAATACACGAGTTTCACAATTTGAGTTGAATTACTGAAATAAATTAACTTTTCCACGACATTCTAATTTATTGAGATGCACCTGTATATACATATATTAGGGTTGTCAGTCGATAATTTTTTAAAATCTAATTAATTACAGGGTGCTGCGATTAATTAATCTAATTAATCGCAAATTAATTTGGCTGTGAAAATACCCCGAAAAGATAATTTAAAGCTATTATCATGTTAAATCTTTAGGCTACAAGGGCCTAACATAAAGTATGGAACATAAAAGAAGATAATTTGAGAAACATCTCATTATTTTTTGGTCATGCAATGAAAGTCACTAGTACGTAAGAATGGCTTAGTTACCAACAGTAGGCTATTCAAAATACCTTCTTTTATGTTGTGCAAAAGAAAGTGAGTCATTCAGGTTTGAAACAACATAAGAGTGAGTAAATGATACTCTAAAGAAGAAACTAAAACTACCAGCAGGTGGCGGTAAATGTCTTTATGAATCAATTCGTTCAAATGGCTGATTCATTCAGGAATTCAGTAAACGGCTCTCTCTGGCCCTCTCCCAAATGGAACACTTCATGTGCACTTGCGGTCTTACGGACTTACAATGGCCGCCGCGTGCGTGTGTCCGTTAAGTCCACGAGACCGTAGGGTGTCCCATTTGTCATTTTAGTGTTCAGAAGGGTGCTCGCGAGCCCCCCCTTTGCGGCCGTTATGCGCCCTCGATCCGCACTTCTGCCGAGCCCGCACTGGGGCGAGCTCCGCAGCAGACTTCTACCCGACAGTCAAAGCGGCATTACGTCATGAAAGTGCGGACTCAGATGAAGACCACGTGGGTTTAGGGTGCCATTTGGGACAGGGCGTCTATGGTCTACTGAATCATCGGTTCACACGATTCGTTCAAAACGCGGATTTATTCAGAAACTAAACACGGCTGTGTTGCTCGGAGACGCACAACAGTTCTGCTGTGGCTTTATAGTCTAGGTAATATTTTCGTTGGCAAAATTGAACAAAAACACAGAATATTGTGTTTAAAATATAGCACAATAATAACTTCTTATTTACTGAACTGTTGTATAAAATCACATTTGCACTCGTGTTCTTCGTGACAAAAACAGCACTCGTGTGATATTGCTCTCGCTGCTCCTGTGAAATCGCTTATTATATGATATAAATATGAGACAAAAACTCATACAGGGGCATTTTTTGCCCCAATATCTTGAATTTTAGGGCACAATGGAGTTGTTGCCCTGCATCATATTTGTCAACAGTCAGTATGAAATGTAAGATGACGTACAGGTCTGGGGGCGGGGCCAGCGTTAACTGCGTTAAAATATTTTAATCGCGTTATTTTTTCATAACTAATTAATTTATATATATATATCTGTTCTGCAGAAGAAAGCAAGCCATATAGGTTTGGATCAACATGAGTAAATGATGACAGAGTTTTCATTTTGGGTGAACAATCCCGTTAAACACTGAATGGGAACCCAACAGAAGTGCCTCCTGCTTTATCTCCATTTTTATGAAGAGGAATAAAAGCACCTCTGTTCCTTCACTCTCCACTAGTCAGCTCAATGTGTGGAGCTTATTATGTAGAGTCTCATAAACCCACATACACACACATTTTCTAAAGAGAAACACTGTTTCATACTTGCACACACATATGCAGAGACTCATTTATGAAATACACATGTTGGCCTGTGACCAGAGCTTGGCTGTCAGAACACATACATTCTACATACATACTCACACACACATAGACAAACATACAGAGAGGACCACAACACCCACACACACATTTTTAATGCCTCTTTCATGGAAAACCATGTGCAGGTCTGATGTATCTGTGAGTGTGGGAGAACTTTGATTGTAAAGTTATCATTCATATATAACATTATATTTCTCTTTTTCTCTCTCTAGTCATTCCAAGGCAGCCAGGGACGAGCCTACCTCTTCAATTCAGTGTAAGTATATATCTCATTCACATCAATAATTTATAGCATTTTCCATGTTGTGAATTAAAATGATACACTATTATTGTTCAGAGGTTTAGGGTCTGTCTTTTTAAGAAATTATTCTTTTATTCAGCAAGGATGCATTAAATTAAAAAAAGATTAATAGTGGCAATAAAGATATTTATAATATTGCAAAAGCTTTCTATTTCAAATAAATGCTGTTCTTTTGAACTTCTGAACATCAAAGAATCCTGAAAAAAAATGTATCATGGTTTCCACAGAAATATTAAGCTGTGGAAAATCAGCATATTAGAATGATTTCTGAAGGATCATGTGACACTGAAAACTGGGGTAATGATGCTGAAAATTCAGCTTTGCATCACAGAAATAAATTACATTTCAAAATATATTACAATTGAAAACAGTTATTTTAATTTTAAATAATATTTTGTAATATTACTGTTTTTACTGTATTTTTGATCAAATAAATGCACCCTTGGTGAGCAGAAGAGACTTCTTTCAAAACATTAAAAAATCTTACCGCCCCCAAACTTTTGAATGGTATTTTTATAAAATGGGTTATGTACCTGGTCGTTTATGCAAAATAAACCCAGACAGATTCCAAGGCAGATGGGTCATATATCACCCTGAAGGAGTTTTTTTTTTGTCATAATGACCGGGTGACTGCACATTATCCCTAATATCTCTATCAGAGTCTCATAGAGGAATGGGAATAGCTGTTTTGCATATTACAAGAGCTGTAGGCCTAAACATAGCACTGCTATCTAATGATGCGAGTTGATGATTCATCATATTTAAGCATAGCGCTACCAGTGTGTTTAAGCTAGCACTCCGGTGTGTGCGAGATATTACGATGATAAAGTCTAGGTTAAATGTGTTTGTGCTAGCGAACTGTGACATTCCTCAGGCAATGCACAGTAGTGCATGAGCGTTAAGCATTGCCATTGCAAAGATATAAAAACATAAACTCAAGAAGGATTCTTTCATTAAGAGATAAGTTTCTCTTGAAATATTAGACAATATTGACCTATACAGACTTATGAAAGAATGTGTTAATGCAAAATAAGTTAAATTAGATCACTTCACATTACCACTGGAAAAGCCTGCTGATGCACGTCACATTATTTACAAATATCATATGCCAGCGTTCAAAAGTTTGGGGTCAGTACAATTTTTTAAAAGAAATTAATATTTTTATTCAGCAAGGATGCATTAAATTGATCAAAAGTGACAGTATAGACATTTATAATATAACGATTTTCATTTTAAATAAATGCTGTTCTTTTGAACTTTCCATTCATCAAAGAATCCAGAAAAAAGATCAGTATTTGCACAAAAATATTAAGCGGTTTTCAACATTGACAATAATAAGAACTGTTTCTTGAGCACAAATCAGAATGATTTCTGAAGGATAATGTGACACTGAAGACTCAAGGAATAGATGCGAAAAATTCAGCTTTGCATCACAGGAATAAATTACATTTTAAAATATATTGCTTGCAATAGAAAACAGTTATTTTAATTGTTAATAATATTTCACAATATCACAGTTCTTACTACATTTATCAAATAAATGCAGCCTTTGTGAGCATATAAGTGAGTCAAAAACAACAAAATCTTACCAACCCCAAACTTTGGAACGATAGTGTAATATTATGATTTTTATTCAGTATGCATTCCAATAATTTTGACCATTATATCAAAGCCAGCTCATTATGCAATGCATCTGGTCCCCATCAGCTAATTTAAATAATATTTTGCTTTGCTAGTAATATGTAGGATTACTAACATTTGAGCCTCATTAAAGATGAGCAGAACAAATTTGTGTGAATCATTTGTAAAACCATTCTTACGTAAATCGCATTGAATTGAATGCTGCAGTTTGTGTATATGATTTTACCAACGGCATCTAAAATAGCCTATGCATAGTCTGTTTTTATGTCAAGTTGATTTCTGTTGAAAATTAAATGTAATTTTAAAGCTATTCTAGTCGTAGCGGTGATGCTACATGGCCGCTGGTCACTTCCAGTGTAGACACAGTGTTTCCAGTGATAGCAATCACATCTGCTGTAGTTCTGCTTCTGACCTCCTTAGTGGTCAACCAGTAAAGGTTACCCACAATGACTTTCAGAAAACACATGGGTCACATGAATAATCATTTTGACCATTGATTAACCTCTTTTCCCTCAGTGTGAATGTCGGTTGTGGTCCAGCAGAGGAGAGGGTTCTCCTAACAGGTTTACACGCTGTGGCGGACATCTACTGTGAAAATTGTAAAACCACTCTGGGCTGGAAATACGTAAGTTAACTCTCCTTCCATTCCATGCCAATTATAGACTATTGTTTGAAACGCTTTTCCTTGCATCACAAGACAAGCTGCGTTTTGTTTCGAGGTGTCGCACTTTGCTTATACGTGCTTATTCTGCAGTTGCAGTGACAGCAGTTGGCTAATCTGAGCTGTGTGGGTTTCTTTATTTTTGTCTACTGATATCCTGTTACTTTGCTGGTCTCTAGTGACCAGAATTAACATCCTCTGACCTCTCACTGCAGTCCAGCACACATTTAGATCTATATATGTCTTTATTCACCGCTCAATTAGGACCCACTTCGATGCTGTAAGTGTTCATGCTGTTGTGTTTTCATACGCAATCCAAACAGCAGACACTGAATAATAGATCAGTTTTGATAACATTTGATAATAACTTTCATTAATAAGTCATTAAAACAAGCACACATCTCACAATATAATGCTGAACAGATCTGTAATGTGAATTTAACATTTGAAATGACGTTTTATTAATATTTGAATACATTTCATCAAACATGAAAAAATCTAAATAGACAATAAATAAATATTTTTTTAAAGAAATTAATACTTTTATTCAGCAAGCGTGCATTGCATTAATTAAAAGTGACGGTAAAGACATTTATAATTTTGCAAAAGATTTCTGTATCAATTATGTGAAACTGGATTATGGATATGGATTATGTGACACTGACTGAAGCCTGGAATAATGGCTGCTGAAAATTCAGATTTGCCATCACAAAAATAAATTACATTTTCACACTCACACACACACACACACACATAAATAGACACATACACACACTCTCACATACACACTCTCACACACACACACACACACACACTCACACAATGGAAAGATTATTTATTCAGCTTTCAGATGATGTATAAATCTCATTTCAGAAAATTCTGTTACGCTTTTCCTTGCATCACAAGACAAGCTGCGTTTTGTTTCGAGGTGTCGCACTTTGCTTATACGTGCTTATTCTGCAGTTGCAGTGACAGCAGTTGGCTAATCTGAGCTGTGTGGGTTTCTTTATTTTTGTCTACTGATATCCTGTTACTTCGCTGGTCTCTAGTGACCAGAATTAACATCCTCTGACCTCTCACTGCAGTCCAGCACACATTTAGATCTATATATGTCTTTATTCACCGCTCAATTAGGACCCACTTCGATGCTGTAAGTGTTCATGCTGTTGTGTTTTCATACGCAATCCAAACAGCAGACACTGAATAATAGATCAGTTTTGATAACATTTGATAATAACTTTCATTAATAAGTCATTAAAACAAGCACACATCTCACAATATAATGCTGAACAGATCTGTAATGTGAATTTAACATTTGAAATGACGTTTTATTAATATTTGAATACATTTCATCAAACATGAAAAAATCTAAATAGACAATAAATAAATATTTTTTTAAAGAAATTAATACTTTTATTCAGCAAGCGTGCATTGCATTAATTAAAAGTGACGGTAAAGACATTTATAATTTTGCAAAAGATTTCTGTATCAATTATGTGAAACTGGATTATGGATATGGATTATGTGACACTGACTGAAGCCTGGAATAATGGCTGCTGAAAATTCAGATTTGCCATCACAAAAATAAATTACATTTTCACACTCACACACACACACACACACATAAATAGACACATACACACACTCTCACATACACACTCTCACACACACACACACACACACACACTCACACAATGGAAAGATTATTTATTCAGCTTTCAGATGATGTATAAATCTCATTTCAGAAAATATATTCTGTTACTTTAAAATATATAATTTCACAATATATGTATTAATATATAATGTATTTTTGATCAAATAAATACAGCATTTCTGTGCATAAGAGGCAAAAACAAAAAAAAAATGGAAAAAAAATCTTACCAACTCCAAAATATTGTTTAATATTGATTTAGGTTAATTTGGATCAGTGATGAGCTATTCAGTACAAAAATGCTAAATATGTTTGCCATATATTCCAACCTATCCAAATGTATTTATCTAATTATATGTTAATGAGAACAAAATAGCTAAGTTTAATGTATCTCTGCTTTGGAAAGCAGTAGTATTGTGTTAATGTATTACTCAAAGTTTTTGTAATCTAATAATTATTTCACCTAAAGCTAATCATAAAAGGAACGTTCTGTCGCATTGTTTTTATGTGTTTTTGTAGATGGCAGGTATTGAGGTATTGTGTGGTTGTTTCTCTTCCTGATTAAACCAGAGCTCTTATCGTGTCTCAGGATTGGTTAAGGGGGATTTTACACTCATGACTCAATCTTGCTAAACGTCTTCAGGTCTCCACATGTTTGATTACAAAGCCTTTAGATTCAAGCCACTCTGAAACACTGATCACAGACCAGTTTCTCGAAGCTCTTTTCACCATCATCTGATGAGAAACTCTCAGGAACAGCTCTTATTTCAAGCCAACTGAGTCAAAGCTGGCAGTGTAGGGTTTACACACACCACACACACCACTGCTCTAGTGGGCAGATTTAGGTCAGATGAGTAATGGACAGGTGTGAGAGGAGATTCAGACAGCCTAAAGCAGTCAAAAAGACTTTAGTTAAACTGACCATACTAAAGCAATAGCTAGTTTTATATAATTTCAGCATGTTATATCATGTAACAGGGGAGTCTTATCCTGTCCAGAATACATACAAAGGCTCCTTTTCTGCATTTTTATAGCATTTTATTTCCCCTTTCTTGGACCAAACATGTTCTTCCCTCTTTCTGACCTTTTTAAACAGGCTGTTTTGGCTACTGTATCTTAAAGGCCTCTGTTATGATTGGCTAAGATCTTTGTATCAATGTAGTTCCAGCAACAGTATTGCAGCAGTAAATAATAATAATAATTATTATTTATTATTTTATAGTCACATTTTATAGTCATCAGTTCAGAAAAATTGCTATTCTATTTTTCTCCCCAAAATTGTGCAGCCATACTAGAAAAAGGAGATGGCTGCCAAGCCATATGTAAATGTGGCATATGTCATATGATAGTATATGTATCAGTTATGATATAAACATTGCAGTTTCTATTTTTGTAGTTTAACTTCAATACATGGTCTGGGTGCACTGGTGAGGAAGCATATCAATATCATAATCTTTTAAGAGAAAGGCAAATCCTGTTTTTCATTATTGTTAAAGGGACAGTTCACCCCCAAAAAATGAAAATTTAGTCATCATTTACTCACCTTCATGTCTTTCCAAGCCCATAAGACTTTGGTTAAGCTTTGAAACACAAATTAAGATATTTTTTAATGAAACCTGAGAGGTTTTTGTCCCTCCATTGAAAGTCCAGGAAACCAAAATTTAAAAGATCCTAAAAGGAATCCATAAAGTCATCATAAAACAAATCCATATGAATTGAGTGTTTTAATCCAGATCTTGTGAAGGGATTCAATCACCTTATATAATGAACAGATTTAATGTATGCTTTTATGTGCATCTAAACAATGATCGACAAACGCATACATATAGTGCATTGCTTATGGCAAACACCGAAGATTGTGTGTGTGTGCGTGTCAAGTGCTAGAACAAATTTAAAAATCCAAGTTTTGGATTAAACCACTCTTTTAAAGGCTTTTATGCCGTTTTTGGATCTTCTGATCTTTTTTGGAGTTTTTGTTGCCTGAACTTTCACTGGAGGCGGAGAAACCTCTCAGCTTTCATTAAAAATGTTCATTTGTGTTTTGAAGATTAACCAAAGTATTATGGGTTTGGGTGAGTAAATGATGACAGGATTTTCATTTCTGGGTGAACAATCCCTTCAAGTAGACAGAAATATTGTTTGATTTATTTCAGTAGTCAAAACTGCACGTTTCTCAGTCCTGACGTTTCGTCGGTTTTTGTCTCTGTTACAGGAGCATGCGTTTGAGAGCAGTCAGAAATACAAAGAAGGCAAGTTCATCATCGAGCTGGCTCACATGATCAAAGATAATGGCTGGGAGTGACCTTCACCTACTTCCTCTCCGCTCAGTGACCTTTGGGCTGCTCTGCCGTGGACTTTGCCGAGTGACACCACCACACGCACACGTATACAAACAAAAAACGCACAGACACGCGCGCGCGCACACACGCCACCGTCGACCATGACACATCCTGACATCTCTACTGGGTCATCACAAAACTCAAAGGCAGAGTGACGGAAAGCGAATCGAAGACATCTACGGTCACTGAAAGACTCTCTAGGACCTTTTTCCGAGATGTACATGTCAACACTTTGGGATCCGAACCTTCTCCCTTCCTGTTCGACTGCCCCGTTAAATGGTTTCGTGTGCTCGGCCCTCCTCGTGTGTAAGCTGTTAACAGTATCCGGAAGACACAGTCTCACTTTTTTCATTTGACATCTTTTTGTGAATGAGGGGGAGGCGTGCGTCTTAGTGTGCGTTCTTTCTTTTTCGACAGGAATCTCGAGTCCTTCCTGGTGGACTGATGTTACTGGTTAGCATTTTTCTCCTTCTCTGCGTCAAGCCCGTTCTGATTGTCTTTCCTTTCACTTTGGGGTAGCGACAGTTGATATACGTTATAAGAGTTGGGGTTGGTTTCAGGGTTAGGCTATGTAGCAGTATATTTCAGATGGGGGTGGGCGTTCAGCATTGCAGTGGCATGGCATTTCCCCTGCGTTTTACCCGTTTTATTTCCGAATCGAAATGTTTTTCTTCCTCGGATGACTTCACTGTGCAATTCGTGGGACACTCTGGTACAGCAGTAGCGTCTGACCCCTACAGGAGCTTTAGTTGTCTCTGGTGCTTTTGGTGAGATTACACAAACACGCGTCTTTTGAGTTGGCATTCGTGGCAGGTTCCATTTTTGCAACCGTACTATAGGCGAGAGAAAAAAACAAAACGAAACAAGACAAGCGACAGCCGTTTGGATGCACTGGACATTGGGGAAAACTGAAACGAGTGTCCTCGGAACATTGTTTGCGTTACATTTTCATCCCCCTTCACGCCAAATGATGACAAGATTTTACAAAACTATTGTTGTTGATATTACAATCATGTGTATGTTCATTGCTATGTGTAATTTATGTGTTAAACCACATGTTTGGACATGCACACGTGCATGTTAGCTCAGTGTGTTTTACGCATTATGTTTATGGCATACTTGAATGCAGTTACTTTGTTTGCACTTTGCAGAGGCCTTGTTCATGGGTTTAGAGGCAAAAGTCTGTCCATTTTATGGCCTTTTTTTCATGGAAAATAATCAAATGATTGTATTAGATGCTTTGAATGATTTTCAGGGTTGGGTGGTTGCTGGCTTGATCATCTCCCTCTACTTTCAAAAACATGAAATCTGCTGCTTTCGCTTTCTTCCGCAGGCTACGCTCGTAATTCGTCCAATTGGATTCGCGCATCAGAAGCAGGTCTCGAATTTTACAATCGGACACCATTCAATGTGGCGTTACGTGATTCTTTTGCTGCTTATAGAGATAAATGCAATCCGGAGCTTTCACTTCAAAACCTTCTGCACTTTACCCGGACTGTCTGAGAGCATGCGAGCGGATGTGTTCCTTTTGTAGCTTTTCTCCACATCTTTGCCTCTAAGCAGCATGAATCTTGTGCCTCTTCAAAAGATAAAAAAAGAAAAGAAATCTCCCTCTCCTGTGTTGTGCGGCGCATGACTCCGAGAACCCAGCACATCTATTAGAAGCTCTGCTGGAGCTTCGTATCGAACTCGAAAACGACACGAACTTGGAAACGAACCTCACAGAACCTCTATCCACTTGAAAGTTTAATATAATCCAGTATTTTTTCATAGTTCTATGTCAAAGCTAGAGATGTTACGAAACAGTGGTTGTATTCTGCAAAGTATATAAAAGGGGGCGGGGCCGTTAGAATGGGAGGGGGCGGAGCTTGCTTCCTGTAGCGGTAAAGAGGGGCATTTAATGTAGATTTTATAGAATATAATTAAATACATATATATCGAATCGTACAGATGAATATTGAGGTTTCGTCGTGCATGGCAGGCAATAGTAGAATGAGTGGCGAACTCTTGGTTACCGTTCGCCGCCGATAAGGTCAGTCCGGTCACATGACCTTCGAATCAGTCAAAGACAATGCAAACAAAATAGTTGTAGATATATCTTACTTGAAAGATGATACAGAGTTACAGACAATACATTGTCCCTCTCACACAGTTTTGTACATAAAGTAACATATTTAAGGTTTTATACATATTTCTACTGGGTTAGTTTCTCTACTTCCCCGACTTGAAGCACTTTTGTTCACTGTACCTCTGGCTTTGTATATGTGTGTGAATGACGAGAGCGACAGAGAGAGAGTGTGTGTGTTTGGATGCATGTATGCGTGTTCCCTTACTTCCCTCACTTTATTTGTAGCCGTTTTTGCTGTTGTTCACTAGTTCCTCTGTGCTGTTTCCTTTAAGACACTTCTTTTGCTGTCTCACAGCGTGTTTTGATATGTGCTCTCTTAGTTTGATGATGATGAGCTTTGTATTTTTTGTTTTTTCTTTAATATTAAAGTTGTTTTTTCGATAGTTTCCTGTCGAGAGCCTAATAGCAGAATGTCTGCTGTGCTGGTCGTGTTATAGCATCATGGTCAACGGTGAGCTGGATTCACCTGCCGAAATTTCACAGTAGAAACACCGACCCAGACTGTTTTACAAAAAAACAGCTTTCCCTAAGATTTTCAGAAACAGAACTAGATCCAGGCCAGTGTCACTGTCAGTGTGCACCAAAAAATAAGACATTGCTTTTTACTGAGAACCACTTGGTCAAACCAAAAATCGAGTTTGTGGCCTCTCTGAATACCAAGTGGGAAATTACTTTGTTAGCCTTTTTGGATTGTGATTTGACTTTTACAGCGACATATTAAGGTGTTTCTGATATTGGCAGTAGAAAAGATTGTTTACTGCTGTTTCTTTTAGTGACACTGGTTTCAAACCTTTCTAGAGCTGTTAATCTGAGATTTGTCATTCAAACGACATCTAGTTTAAGGCAACAGTGGTATGCAAAGGAAACGATTGTATAAGTTTGCTGAGTTATTTTCTTAGGACTGTTAAAATATAAGGTCTAAAGCATGTTGTATTTATAATGGCTATATTAAGTCGTGCCTGGTTTTCTTTCTTTCTTATTTTTTTTCAATGCAAAAAAAGCTTTTTTCTTCTGTTTACTTGATTACATTGCTTTGCATTCTGTCCTAGTAAAGAAAAGTCTCATTTGTCTGTTTTCACTGTATTGTAAACTATTCAGATATCACAATAAAGCTTAAATGGTATTGTGGTTTTGTTGGATATTTCTTAAAAAGAAAAAAAATCAAGAACCACTCTCATGTCCTTTAGCTGTCCTTCATAAAACTGATCAAAAAGCAGGTTTTGCATTACGTTTACTAGGCATCCGTACCCATTTCTGTTGTGGGACTTTATTCTCCTGTTGATCAAATATCTTTACAGGACTGTTTTTGGTCTTCTGACACTCACCCACTGTGCGCACTGGCTTAAAATTCAAAATTCGTGCACTCTAAAAAATGCTGGGTTAAATACAACCCAGTGCTGGGTATAATAGGGACCAACGCAACTGAAATGTTCCCAAGTCCAGAGACGTAGCAAGGAGATCGGTAAAATAATCCATGTGACATCAGTGGTTCAACCGCAATTATACGAAGCTACGAGAATACTTTTTGTGCGCAAAAGAAAAAAAAAACGACTTTATTCAACAATTCGTCTCCTCCGCATCACCCTGTAGCGCCATTGTGGAGAGTATCAGCTGGATGTAAACAGCGTATGCTGTTCTGTGTCAGCTGCGTCACACGGATACGCTGTTTTGGTTCAGATCAAATCACAACGACGTAGGAAACAGATCCGGCGTGAGGCAGCTGACACATGAGGGTGAGTAATTAATGACAGAATTTTCATTTTTGGGTGAACTATCCCTTTAAAGCCATGTGTTGTCAGAAACGTTAGTAAATGTTTTTAGCACTTCTGAATCTCTTTGGCACTGGAGCATTGCTGACATAGCAGCTGTAATATCTAATACCACAAAGGTCTAGATTTATGTCTTGCAGGCTATAAATTAAGTTTATAAATGCTATGGGTGATTGTAGCCTAGTGGATTTTGTTTTCTTAAGCTTTAAAAGTTTTAAATAAATTAGTGCTGTAAGCCAGGGTTATTTTAGAATAAATTAGACATTATTATAGTGGTTTTTTTTTTCATTTTAATTTTAAAGTTTTAGTAAATTTGTTGTGTGTTTTTGTCATTTTTATAAGTTTGTTTTAATACGTCTATATAATTACTCCAGTTTTAGTTATCCGAGTACATCAACAAACTAAATAAAAATAAGAACTACCCTGGCAACTAGCTGAAATAAAATAAAATTTTCTACACTGTAATATATTTCAGTTAAAATATATTTCAATTGACTGGTTTTTATGGTCTTGGTTTTAGTTAACTGTGTACAGTGGGGTTATTATAGTAATGTTACTTACTGGAATACTTAGTTGCCATTATTAAAAAAAATTAAAAATAGTTGCCATTATTAAAAAAAATTTCATGCCATGAATTGAAAAACTGGATTCTATCACACTTTCTCATACATACTAAGAAATGTAATGTTTTAGTGCTATGGTTGTACAGTGTGAAAGTTTCATATTTTAAACATTATGATCAATGTCTAAATATTTTCTGCTTTAATAAATGTACGCACCAACTATTTTTCTGTAGTAAACAAAACATGCCTTTGATGTTGATAGAGATGGTTACGCTGAACCCCTTTAA
This sequence comes from Sinocyclocheilus rhinocerous, assembly GCF_001515625.1. Lineage (NCBI taxonomy): Eukaryota > Metazoa > Chordata > Actinopteri > Cypriniformes > Cyprinidae > Sinocyclocheilus > Sinocyclocheilus rhinocerous. The sequence goes on along the minus strand of NW_015631070.1, from coordinate 116,445 downwards.
TATTCCTTTCAAGTCAAGGCATCTATCAGATATTGAATATATTCTAAAAGTTGAATGGTAAAAGAAGGAGAATAAAGCATTTTAAGTTTAGTCAGACCAGTAAAGTAGAGTTTTATTACTCATCTTCTGCAAAGTCCACTGACCTGATTCATTGACCTGAAACAGCAGTCAGTCAGTGTAGACTATACAGTCTGTATTCACCATGCTGCTGGCCAATATAATAAGTATGTGCAATGATTGTGAGTGATTAAGTTTGAAGTGACATTTTATCCTGCAATTAAGAGAATCACCCCCAGCACTAAAACTCTTGTTCTACTGTATATGCAAAATTGAGTCCCTCGAGTCACCGTATCTTTGCATATACTAGCTTAAGTCATTTTTGTTCTTTTGCAACAGAAAAACATCAACAGATCACCTCCTAAGCAAGTGCATTCACAATGGAAAATTTAAACAGATTCAGGCCTGCGGTGAGAGCAAATCTTGCAAAACCTCCCAGGTACGTTTTGGCCCAGTATCAGTATAAAACATGCAAATAACATTTCAAAGCCAATGTGTTTTGAAGCATGGTTAATATCAACATATCTCTTATCATATGAGAACAGAACTTCTCTCTTACTATATGCATGTTTTTTAACCTTTTATCTTCAAGAAACGTTTGCTCTGAAAGTTCAAGGTTGACTAAACATCAAATTTTAATGTTCAACACAATGTCTGCTAACTTGTATGTCAAGACAAAACATGGCAAGAGTCCAGTCATTTGACAATGGATCTGTTATGTCATCATATAACCGATTCTATTTACTTAGGCCGTGTTAAATTGGCCCAGTCTGACATATTCAGTTAACAGCCGAACGCGGCGTCAATCAAGTACGTAAATATGGCCTAATGACACTAATGAAGAGCACAGGCATAAGAGGTCTGGAGTTCGCCTTTGTCTTATCAACGGTTGGCTTGACTCCAGATTGGGGAACAAAGAACAGCGATGGCTGTTGGATATGGTGTCTGGTTAAACCAGATAAGATGTGATTTTCTCTCTCTCTCACCGCTGAGGACATTCAACCTCTCACTCCCTTTTTTGTGCTAAGAATATTCTGTGGTTTCCTAGCGACCGGCGCTTTATTGCCCTGTGGCTTAGTGGCCATAAAGTGTTTTTAGTTACTGACTAACAGACTTGCCAGTCTTTAAATAAAGACAGGTGAAGAGTTGCGTGGTTAACTTGATCAAAACAATGGCTTAATGTAGTTTGCGAGTAAACGGTATGTATTCTAGGCCTGTTTTCATGGTCTTAATACATGAGTGTACTGCGTGTTCACATTGAAATGAAATTAGGCCCTGCTTTTTGTGCGTGTGAGAGACTTTTGTGTCTCTATGTACCAGGTGTGACGTGATCTCCCTGTTTCCAATTTCAGCTTTGAATGATTTATTGTAAGGACCGTGTGCGAACACACACGCACGCATTAACATGCACTCTGATGCATAATTATTACGCGGCTAAAAGAAAGATTATTTTCCTGGCACCAACAAACAGAGTAAACAGAGTTTAGTACGGTGAGGGTGAGAAGGTGGATTAAAAAAAAATGAATATAGCAGCTCTATATAACATCGTGATTTGATTAGTTCTAGTCTACCGGCTGAATTAGCTACACTGGCTTAGGTTGTTTCCTTGCTACACAGTGTGCTGTTTCCATGGTAACCTTCCAAAACCATAATAATGCCCAAAACATTTTAGGTAATCCAGTAGGGACTGCAATTTTATAGCTTCGGGGCAAAACAACATTCAAGTAAGTTCATAAATGTGAGGAACTTGGCTGTCTCCACATGTTTGAGAACAGATGTTGTGAGTTACAGCACCTGACTGCATCAATTACCATAGAAATTTTGTCTCAGAAATGTTGTTTATCATAATGCACATCCTAAAGCATTTAGATGATTTAAATTAGACATGTGGAGCTTATATTTTGTAAAGGCACTTGAAAAATGTTTATTATTTGACTGCAAAGTTATCAAAATAGAATAATTCGGCATTTTGACATGGGACTACTTCTAAGGTGTGCAATTATTTTTTTCTGGAAAGGCAGGGCTAAAATAATTCCAGGCAGGTCTTGACCACATTAAAGTTCCATTACACTTAACCAAATGATTTCAGTTATTTCAATGGTCTTTACCTATGGTGGCCCAGTAGGGCACAACACAACAAAATCGCCCCAACACAATGCATAGGACTAATTTCTTTGTGTTGCACTAATTTTCGCGGTGTTGTGGCTTGTTTCTGTTTTGTTGTGCTAATTTCACTGTGTTGCACTTGTTTCCATTTTCATGGTAATTTCGTTGCGTTTCATCTTGTTTCCATTGTGTTTTGCTAATCTTGTTGTGTTGTGGCTTGTTTCCGTTGCGTTTCGGCTTGTTTCTGTTGTGTTGTGCTATTCTCGTTGTGTTGCAACTTGTTTCCATTGCATTGCGGCTTATTTCCGTTGAGTTGCGACTTGTTTCTGTTGTGTTGCGGCTTGTTTCTATTGTGTTGTGGAGATTTCGTTGTGTTGTGCACTACTGGGTCACCATACCTTACAGCCTACAACACCAAAAGAACCAAAACCCATAAATACACTGATCGTAATAAATATAACAATTGATAGGATTTCCACATTTTCCCCAGGAAATTACGTTCTATGATTGATGGAAAACATGCTTTCTTTTTCCCACTCTCTCTCCTATACAAAGGTGCACACACACACACACACACACACACACAGACAGACAGTACAGACGGACACTCGCACATACACGAAAATATACATGCACACAGAAACTTGTTTATCAGTGCAGCCCCACGACTAGGCCTATATCAAAATAGTTTCGCAGCTGAAAAGCTACATGACATTTCTTTGCAGCGAAGTGGTAATATCGCTGTTCTTAAAGCAGTTAAACTTACAGTTTTAAGTGAAGAAGACACTGCTGCCGCACACTTTTGACAGACGCACAGACTCAGGTAATTCATGCTTAATCTCTCTCTCTCTCTCTCTCTCTCTCTCAGTACCAAGCCTTCCTTACTAGCTCTAAAATGACTTTTGTGGAATTTGCAACAGAGGCTTGAGATGAAGTGCATAGGAAATAAATCATAAACAAAATACAGTCTTAAGGACAAAAACCTGAAAAATATCTCGAAAGACAAGATATTGAATTGAAGAAATTCTACCACACACCTCTGAACACTCATAATGTGTTGACTGTAATTTTGAGACACTACTATAATTGTTTAGTTTTAACATTTATTTCAGCGCAGTGCCTTACCCAAGGGGTTCACAAACTTTTTTGTCAGCAGAACCCATTAGTGTTCACCAGAAGTTCATACACCCACTATATTAGTTTCAAAAGGACAATTTAGACTACTTTACAGCTCAAATATCAAACATTTTTACTGAAAAAAAATGTAAATGCTTGAATAAAATACAAACTTTTTTTCAAACTGAGGGACAAGTTGAAATTACTTTCCCAGATAACTGACACAATGTCTCAAAACCTGTAGCTTAAGTGATATTAAAGCCAGAAAATAATAACAGCACCAGAAAGTCTACATGTGGTTTTGACAGTGTTTCTAAACAGCACTCGTGCGTATTTTGATGACACACTTGCGTTAAAATATCCTGTTGGACGTCCTGTGATTAGACACCAGTGTCACATTATTTGTTGCTTTGACGTCACAACTGTTTTTCTGCTTTTCTCTCGCTTCCCTTTCTCACAATAAACATATCATTTTAAAGCATGCTCACTAAGAACAAAGAGAGTTTTGCTTTTAGTTTTGCTTTTATAACACTGAACTGTGGTAATGTTTTTACGAGACAGAAGATAAAAATGTTATCATCATCACATGCTCTATTCTTCCTGATTTTCCTCATTTGTCCTAGTGTCGCTAAACTGGAGAGGAAATTGATTTTTTCTGGCACAAGCTCAACCCATTGTGATTATTCTTCTTGTAGTGTGTTACATCACCAACCTTGTTGGGTAACAAGACAGAAGAAACATGACTAGTTCCTTGTTGTTTGCATTTCCATAGGAAAAAGCTAGATGGAGATGATTTGTTGATCCACATCTTCTGAAGTGATCTGATAGCGTTCTGTGACAAACAAACCAAAGGAAGCAAGTCATTCAGGTTTTGAACAACATGAGGGTGAGTAAATAATGACAGAATGGTTTGTATATAGTTATTGTATGCCATGTATGTTGGCTTTGTTCTACAATAAATAAACCGAAATCTCATACACTGTAAAAAAATTCTGTAAAATTTACGGTAAAAAAACGGCAGCTGTGGTTGCCGGAATTTTACCGTAAAAAAAACATAAAATTTGAAATGTAATGCAGGGAATTCTGGGAATGTCAATTTGCGGTTATTCACTGTAAATTATACGTTTTTTTTCACTTCCAAAAACGGTATACTACCGTAAAATTTATGTCCAATACATGTAATGTCCAATACAGTTTTTCACCGTATATAGTAGGGGAATTTATCGTTAACCATTTAACAGGTTTTTACTGTAGCATTTTTACAGTCTTTTACCGTTAAATTCACGGTCATTTTTTACAGTGTACTGTGCTCAGATTTACCAAGATACCAAAGTCTGAAATCAAAAGGAAATATGAACTCAATTATTTATCAACAAATTATTCTAAGAACAATTGATCTGAAAAATGCCAGTCACATGACTTCTATACTTCTCTTCAAGTCCTGTACTTTTAACACTTTTAAAGAAACAACAGAGAATTATCGGTACCATTAAGTCTTGAAATAGTTTCCTGTGGGTTTGTGAACACAAGTGTGTGTGTGTGCGTGTGTGTGTGTGTGTGTGTGCGCGCATACTCGTACAGGCCCACAACCAACATTGTCAGCATACAGAGCTGAAGGTCACAGCAAAAACAATCAATGAAACATTGTCCGCCCATCAATACAGCATTGACATTGTACATACTGTATACACTAATTCCACACAACGGCAGAGCACAGACCATCACATGAACACCACAGCATTGCGTCAAATGTCACGTTACTGTAAACAATAAAGCTGCTTCCTGAAAACCTATAGACTGTAGGTGCTGAAACATGAGCATGTGCGGACCTTACACGTGTCTCTCCTACCTGTGTGTTTTTCAGAAATGCCTGCAGGTAAAAAATAATAGCTGTTAACCCAATGTGATATGGATTTGACCTATGACAACATAGTTTTTCTTCACTTTCTTGCTATTAAGAAAAAACAACGACAAATGCACTTTTAAAATTATAAGAGCAGCCTTTGAAGCAACCAATAATATGCTTTTTTTTTTTTTTTAAGTCACATGACATTTGGTTTTCTCTCCATGACTTTTTCCTGGGGTCACTCTTAAGACACATTGACATGCTCCACGTTTAGACAACCGTGCTGAGCTGTGCTGGTAGAGTGCGTGTGTGTGACGTCGCCACTCAGTTGCCTGGCTACCAGTTTCTCCATAACTTAGCTGGCTAAGCAAAAGCGCGCTATTTGATAAACAACCAAATAAACAGCTACGTTCAATATAAAAAAGAAAAAAAACGTCTGAGACAGTTTGGTCTGTGGAGGAAACATTTGCGCTTATTGATATTATACCCGTCGTCGCCTTCTGTTTATTTTATTTTTCGCGTCAAGAGTTGTGTCCTTTTTTCTGTTATTTAACGAAGTAAATATCGGATAAAAAAGGAGTCCCAAAAACAGAAATATATGATCATCGTCCATATCGCTGTTTACATTACACTTGCGTTACCAAGGCAACGACTACGCATTTGTATTACATTCCAAAGAGCTGCGTTATGAGCACCAAAGTGGAAAATGAAACCGTATCCGTGTTGACTGGCACGGAATGGAACGGTTAAGCAAAGAGAACCGTTCGGCCTTATAGTGGAAAAGCGGATAGACATTAATATGGAGTTGGTTTCTGAGGAATTTTTGCCCATTCATTCATTTGTCCAGGCCTTCCCCAAACAGTTAGAAGCAAAGCATTATCCAAAATGTCTTGGTATGCTGAAGCATTAAGATTTCACTTCACTGGAAGTGTCCAGTGGCGTTGTGCTTTACACAACTCCATCTGAATTGGTGGAAAAACATTCCCCCACTGTTTTTCCCAAAACTTTTTTTGCTTTTGTTATTGAAGTCCAAAAAAAAAAAAAAAAAGCCCATTTGTTAAAAAATTTCCATTGTTAGACCAATGCGTACCATAGAGGGTTAACAGCTCAACTAGAGTACCTGCGTCACAGGCCCTAAATCATTTACCAAAGCCATGATCATCCTTTTTATAAAGGTGGATGGAAGTAATTTTTGACATCCATTGATAAATGATAATTTACCTAGAATCCCAGACAATGACATGAAGCCCATTTTCTCACCCGAAGACATTATGAATGACGAAAACGGCATATACGCCCACTCCAGAGCCACTGGTATTAAAACACTTTTCTTGTAAATCATTAAATGTCACCAACCATTAATGTAAAAGAAAATGGTTCCTTCTAGACCCAGGGGATCCATAATGACATGCTTGCATATTATGCTTTTCTCCATTTTGAAAGTTTTTCCTTGCAGTAGCTTTGCGCACTTTCTCAAATGCTTTGTGTATGTGTGTTGTCCTCATGAAATTTGCCCTCCGCATCCTCTCAGATTAAGATCTTAATTAGTGGCATGTATGCCTAAATCTGAGTGTGTGCCTCTATGGAAGGGACTGTTCTTGAGGACATGTACTCAGAGCTTGTGTGTGTGTAATGGTTTCTATAGACGTTAATGCACACAGTTGTTCCAAATGTGTATGAAGGTCAAAAAAGATGAATGACTTAATATAAAGATATTAAAAGCTAGATTGTTACATTATCTGAAGAAACTGTGAGTGGTGCTTTCCAATGAATAACTCACTCCTGTAATGCTACAGTATAGCTTAGGCATTTGTAGGTGCTTAAAACAAACCCCTAACCCTGAGTATGAGCTACAGTGTAAGAAATCAGCTTAAAAGTTGCTTACTTGCATTTATCTTGTTATATTAAGCTGAAGTAGGAGAAAGTATTTTAACTCATCTACCCTCACTGAGGTCCATAATAACAGCAATGCATGCCACTTAAAACAGCACAGTTAAAGCTGTAGATTAAGGATGTGCATGAGCATTAGAGACAGAGGTAAGGTCAGAGAGTGACAAGAAAGCACAGAGATTAACATTAGAAGGTTCTTCATTCACAGATCCAGTCAACCGTGCCACGCTGACCCACTTCTTGGCGCTGCAACAGCAGAAGTGCATCTTCACAGGAATAAACAAGAGTGGCATGTTGAATGGAAAAAAGAGAAACTTTGTGACACATTTAATACAAAACTATTTTTTCTTCTCTCCTATATGAGTGAAATTCTCTGATCTGTTACCTGCATCTTAAAGGTGCATTCATGTTGACAGATGTTTGCAGTGACAAAGCATCCGAATTTCATTTATTTTCAATGAGAGTTGATTTCCAGTGATATTATTTTCATTGTGTGACACAGTATGGGCCTTTCCTGCAATTTGAAAAAGATTAGGAAAGTTTATGCAAATGATATGTGACAATGTTATGTTTCTGTTCTTTATGATTTATAACACTGTTCAAAATGTTGGGGTCATTAAGATTTTTTTTTAAAGAAAATATTTTTATTGCACAAGGATGGATCAAAAGTGACTGTAAAGACATTTATAATGTTACAAAAGATTTCTAATAAAAACGATTCATTTGAACTTGTAAAAAAAAAAGTATGGCACGTTCCACAAAAAAATTAAACACCAAAACTGTTTTCAACTTTGATAATAATAAATGTATCTTGAAGTCAAACCAGCGTATTAGAATGATTTCAAAAGTGTCATGTGACACTGAAGAGTGAAGTAATAATGCTGAAAGTTTAGCTTTGAATCACAGGAACAAATTACATTTTAAAATATATTATAATGGAAAACAGTTTGACAATATTACTGTTTTCACTGTATTTTTTATTAATTAAATTCAGCCCTGGTGAGCATTACAAAATCTCTGCCTGCATGCAATGATAAAAAAAAAGAAAAGAAAAGAAAAAGTAGTGTGTAGAAAAAGAGAAGTTGATTTATGCACTCATTCATGGTATGATGCATAATGCACCACTGTTGTTTATATCCAAACACCTTCCCCTCCAGGACAGTCATTTGTAGTTGTCCAAATACAATAATTTTATTTATTTTTGCCAAAAATAAATGACATTTTCATGAGATTTTCAAAAGTTAATGCCAGTTCTATCACATTAGTGCAACCTGAGTAGTTTCAGTACAGCAACCTCTCTGTTAGTGTGAACGAGGTCAGACAGACATGCACAGACTAGTACATACTGAGCACAGAAGATGATGCCCTCACCTAGATTTGATGGGTCCTGATGACAGAATGACTTCCTCCACCATAGCAGTAATCTACTCTGGACGTTGTGTCCCTGCAGAACAACTGTGCCAGAGAATCAGGAAACCAATTATGCTAAACAGAGGGCTGTTAGTTTACTATAACAAAAAACAAGAAGTGCAATACAGTATTGAGAACAATCTTTTGTTTTATTGGGATTTGTTGATTAATAGAAAGACAAAACAAAATGTTTGCCATTCAACTAGTCTGTCTTACAATGCACACACATGGACTGACTGACACATACATTATTGAACAAAAAAATTAGAAGTTTTCTCAAAATGACAAGCTCTAATCTGATTAGCTAGCTTTACGCAGTTTCCTGGAGTCAGTGAGTGCAGGTTTTTATCTTCTGGGAAACAAATGTGTGTTTACAAGCTCCCCGTCTGCTGTGCAGTTTCCAAAAAGACCTAGTTGATGGATTTGGATGTAAAGTTGTACTATAAATCTTTCTGATTTAGTTTCAGGCACTCAATAGTATGGAAGCGTGATTTTGCCTCAAAGTAGAAAAAAAATTAAAAGTGAATAATTATGACTTTATATCTCACAATTTGACTTTATATTTTACAATTTCAACTATATATCTCCTAATTGTGACTTCATACCTCAGTGTGAATGTATGTCACAATATATTAACCTATATATCTTATAAACTCACTATTAGCTTTTTTTGTTTGGAACCCCGCTTCCATACAAGCAAGCAGGGGTTTAGGAAAAATCTGAAAAGTGTGACATTATAAAACTTAATAGCTTCTGAATTTTAATCGTGATGTTGCGTCCTACCTTTTATGGCTGAAAGTTGGAAAATCGTTCAGCAACAACTTTATATAGCTGGCTTCTTTAAAGTAAAAAAAACATTAAATTATATATATATATATATATATGTTATTATTAAACAGTTATTTACTAACAAAAAAATATCTTGTGCTCACCAAGGCTGTGTTTACTTAATCATAAAATAGTAAAGCATTCATTCCATGTCACCTTTGATCAACTTAATGCATCCTTGCTGAATAAAAGTATTAATTTCTGTCCAAAAAAAGTACTGATCTCAGACTTTTGAATGGCAGTATACACCTAAACCTCACATAAAAATGAGTTGGCCATTTGGCGATCAAACAATCTAAATGTGCGGTTCTTGACCAGAGTGAGCTGTATCTTGAGCAGATTTTATGATGGAAGTCTAGTTCATCTAATCTCATCCATTTCTTCCAATAAGAAGGATTTTCCAAGTGCTGTTCCTGTTTTCTCCGACTCCCTTGAGTATTTATGGGATGTTGTTCTACTGTATAACTGTATATAGCTCTACCCTTCTCTCTCACTCACTCTATGATTTCATTCTCACTCTTCCTCTCTGGAGTGTTTGAACAGATGAAGTGTCCAGAGCGCTTGGCTCCCACTAGCTTTTAGTACCACGGCTATAGGCTGTTCATAACATCATAGGGAGGCCCCGGCAACAAGCTTCATGATGCCATGACCCATAACCTGACACACAGATACACACACACTTTAAAACAATTAACATGACTTCATTGCCCAACCACTGCCCTGGCAACTCATCGAAATACAGAAAACATGATTATTAAAGAGCACCTGTTATGCAAAATTCACTTTTCAGTCATTCTTGAGAAGTGGGACAAAACACGGTGCAAAATTGAAAACATAAAACCTTG